>NC_086450.1:410950912-411093412 GCF_028390025.1 Pseudophryne corroboree | reverse complement strand
AGAGAGTGAGTGTGTGTGTGTGAGTCCAGGGGCAGAGAGAGTGAGTGTGTGTGTGAGTCCGGGGGCAGAGAGAGAGAGAGAGAGTCCAGGGGCAGAGAGAGAGAGAGAGAGTCCAGGGGCAGAGAGAGAGAGAGAGAGTCCAGGGGCAGAGAGAGAGAGTGTGTCCAGGGGCAGAGAGAGAAGAGTCCAGGGGCAGAGAGAGAAGAGTCCAGGGGCAGAGAGAGAGAAGAGTCCAGGGGCAGAGAGAGAGAAGAGTCCAGGGGCAGAGAGAGAGAAGAGTCCAGGGGCAGAGAGAGAGAAGAGTCCAGGGGCAGAGAGAGAGAAGAGTCCAGGGGCAGAGAGAGAGAAGAGTCCAGGGGCAGAGAGAGAGAAGAGTCCAGGGGCAGAGAGAGAGAAGAGTCCAGGGGCAGAGAGAGAGAAGAGTCCAGGGGCAGAGAGAGAGAGAGTCCAGGGGCAGAGAGAGAGAGAGTCCAGGGGCAGAGAGAGAGAGAGTCCAGGGGCAGAGAGAGAGAGAGAGTCCAGGGGCAGAGAGAGAGAGAGAGAGTCCAGGGGCAGAGAGAGAGAGAGAGTCCAGGGGCAGAGAGAGAGAGTCCAGGGGCAGAGAGAGAGAGTCCAGGGGCAGAGAGAGAGAGAGAGTCCAGGGGCAGAGAGAGAGAGAGAGTCCAGGGGCAGAGAGAGAGTCCAGGGGCAGAGAGAGAGAGAGTCCAGGGGCAGAGAGAGAGAAGAGTCCAGGGGCAGAGAGAGAGAAGAGTCCAGGGGCAGAGAGAGAGAAGAGTCCAGGGGCAGAGAGAGTGTCCAGGGGCAGAGAGAGTGTCCAGGGGCAGAGAGAGAGAGAGTGTCCAGGGGCAGAGAGAGAGAGAATGTCCAGGGGCAGAGAGAGAGAGTGAGTGTGTGTGTGTGAGTCCAGGGGCAGAGAGTGAGTGTGTGTGAGAGTCCGGGGGCAGAGAGAGAGAGTGTGAGTCCGGGGGCAGAGAGAGAGAGTGTGAGTCCGGGGGCAGAGAGAGAGAGTGTGAGTCCGGGGGCAGAGAGAGAGAGTGTGAGTCCGGGGGCAGAGAGAGAGAGCGCGTGAGAGTCAAGGGGCAGAGAGCGCGTGAGTGTCTAGGGGCAGAGAGCGAGCTAGAGTGTCTAGGGGCAGAGAGCGAGCTAGAGTGTCTAGGGGCAGAGAGCGAGAGAATGTGTGTCCAGGGGCAGAGAGCGAGAGAATGTGTGTCCAGGGGCAGAGAGCGAGAGAATGTGTGTCCAGGGGCAGAGAGCGAGAGAATGTGTGTCCAGGGGCAGAGAGCGAAAGAATGTGTGTCCAGGGGCAGAGAGCAAAAGAATGTGTGTCCAGGGGCAGAGAGCGAGAGAATGTGTGTCCAGGGGCAGAGAGCGAGAGAATGTGTGTCCAGGGGCAGAGAGCGAGAGAATGTGTGTCCAGGGGCAGAGAGCGAGAGAATGTGTGTCCAGGGGCAGAGAGCGAGAGAATGTGTGTCCAGGGGCAGAGAGCGAGAGAATGTGTGTCCAGGGGCAGAGAGCGAGAGAATGTGTGTCCAGGGGCAGAGAGCGAGAGAATGTGTGTCCAGGGGCAGAGAGCGAAAGAATGTGTGTCCAGGGGCAGAGAGCGAGAGAATGTGTGTCCAGGGGCGCAGAGAGAGAGAATGTGTGTCCAGGGGCAGAGAGAGAGAGAGAGAGCTAGGAAGTGTGTCCAGGGGCAGAGAGAGAGAGAGAGAGAGAGCTAGGGAGTGTGTCCAGGGGCAGAGAGAGAGAGCTAGGGAGTGTGTCCAGGGGCAGAGAGAGAGAATGTGTGTCCAGGGGCAGAGAGAGAGAGAGAGAATGTGTGTCCAGGGGCAGAGAGAGAGAGAGAGAATGTGTGTCCGGGGGCAGAGAGTGAGAGTGTGAGTCCGGGGGCAGAGCGAGAGAGTGTGAGTCCGGGGGCAGAGCGAGAGAGTGTGAGTCCGGGGGCAGAGCGAGAGAGTGCGAGTCCGGGGGCAGAGCGAGAGAGTGCGAGTCCGGGGGCAGAGCGAGAGAGTGCGAGTCCGGGGGCAGAGCGAGAGAGTGCGAGTCCGGGGGCAGAGCGAGAGAGTGCGAGTCCGGGGGCAGAGCGAGAGAGTGCGAGTCCGGGGGCAGAGCGAGAGAGTGCGAGTCCGGGGGCAGAGCGAGAGAGTGCGAGTCCGGGGGCAGAGCGAGAGAGTGCGAGTCCGGGGGCAGAGCGAGAGAGTGCGAGTCCGGGGGCAGAGCGAGAGAGTGCGAGTCCGGGGGCAGAGCGAGAGAGTGCGAGTCCGGGGGCAGAGAGAGAGAGTGCGAGTCCGGGGGCAGAGAGAGAGAGTGTGAGTCCGGGGGCAGAGAGAGAGAGCGCGTGAGAGTCCAGGGGCAGAGAGCGCGTGAGAGTCCAGGGGCAGAGAGCGAGCTAGAGTGTCTAGGGGCAGAGAGCGAGCTAGAGTGTCTAGGGGCAGAGAGCGAGAGAATGTGTGTCCAGGGGCAGAGAGCGAAAGAATGTGTGTCCAGGGGCAGAGAGCGAGAGAATGTGTGTCCAGGGGCGCAGAGAGAGAGAATGTGTGTCCAGGGGCAGAGAGAGAGAGAGAGAGCTAGGAAGTGTGTCCAGGGGCAGAGAGAGAGAGCTAGGGAGTGTGTCCAAGGGCAGAGAGAGAGAGCTAGCGAGTGTGTCCAGGGGCAGAGAGAGAGAGAGAATGTGTCCAGGGGCAGAGAGAGAGAGAGAGAATGTGTGTCCAGGGGCAGAGAGAGAGAGAGAGAATGTGTGTCCGGGGGCAGAGAGTGAGAGTGTGAGTCCGGGGGCAGAGAGAGAGAGTGTGAGTCCGGGGGCAGAGCGAGAGAGTGAGAGTCCGGGGGCAGAGAGAGAGAGTGTGAGTCCCGGGGCAGAGAGAGAGAGTGTGAGTCCCGGGGCAGAGAGAGAGAGTGTGAGTCCGGGGGCAGAGAGAGAGAGTGTGAGTCCGGGGGCAGAGAGAGAGAGTGTGAGTCCGGGGGCAGAGAGAGAGAGTGTGAGTCCGGGGGCAGAGAGAGAGAGTGTGAGTCCGGGGGCAGAGAGAGAGAGTGTGAGTCCGGGGGCAGAGAGAGAGAGTGTGAGTCCGGGGGCAGAGAGAGAGAGTGTGAGTCCGGGGGCAGAGAGAGAGAGTGTGAGTCCGGGGGCAGAGAGAGAGAGTGTGAGTCCGGGGGCAGAGAGAGAGAGTGTGAGTCCGGGGGCAGAGAGAGAGAGTGTGAGTCCGGGGGCAGAGAGAGAGAGTGTGAGTCCGGGGGCAGAGAGAGAGAGTGTGAGTCCGGGGGCAGAGAGAGAGAGTGTGAGTCCGGGGGCAGAGAGAGAGAGTGTGAGTCCGGGGGCAGAGAGAGAGAGTGTGAGTCCGGGGGCAGAGATAGTGTGAGTCCGGGGGCAGAGAGAGAGAGTGTGAGTCCGGGGGCAGAGTGAGAGAGCGCGTGAGAGTCCAGGGGCAGAGAGCGCGTGAGAGTCCAGGGGCAGAGAGCGCGTGAGAGTCCAGGGGCAGAGAGCGAGCTAGAGTGTCCAGGGGCAGAGAGCGAGCTAGAGTGTCCAGGGGCAGAGAGCGAGAGAATGTGTGTCCAGGGGCGGAGAGCGAGAGAATGTGTGTCCAGGGGCGGAGAGCGAGAGAATGTGTGTCCAGGGGCAGAGAGCGAGAGAATGTGTGTCCAGGGGCAGAGAGCGAGAGAATGTGTGTCCAGGGGCAGAGAGCGAGAGAATGTGTGTCCAGGGGCAGAGAGCGAAAGAATGTGTGTCCAGGGGCAGAGAGCGAAAGAATGTGTGTCCAGGGGTAGAGAGCGAGAGAATGTGTGTCCAGGGGCGCAGAGAGAGAGAATGTGTGTCCAGGGGCAGAGAGAGAGCTAGGAAGTGTGTCCAGGGGCAGAGAGAGAGAGAGCTAGGGAGTGTGTCCAGGGGCAGAGAGAGAGAGAGAGCTAGGGAGTGTGTCCAGGGGCAGAGAGAGAGAGAGAATGTGTGTCCGGGGGCAGAGAGAGAGAGTGAGAGTGTGAGTCCGGGGGCAGAGAGAGAGAGTGTGAGTCCGGGGGCAGAGAGAGAGAGAGTGTGAGTCCGGGGGCAGAGAGAGAGAGAGTGAGTCCGGGGGCAGAGAGAGAGAGTGTGAGTCCGGGGGCAGAGAGAGAGAGTGTGAGTCCGGGGGCAGAGAGAGAGAGTGTGAGTCCGGGGGCAGAGAGAGGGAGTGTGAGTCCGGGGGCAGAGAGAGAGAGCGTGAGTCCGGGGGCAGAGAGAGAGAGCGTGAGTCCGGGGGCAGAGAGAGAGAGAGTGTGAGTCCGGGGGCAGAGAGAGAGAGTGTGAGTCCGGGGGCAGAGAGAGAGAGTGTGAGTCCGGGGGCAGAGAGAGAGAGTGTGAGTCCGGGGGCAGAGAGAGAGTGTGAGTCCGGGGGCAGAGAGAGAGAGAGAGAGTGTGAGTCCGGGGGCAGAGAGAGAGAGAGAGTGTGAGTCCGGGGGCAGAGAGAGAGAGAGTGTGAGTCCGGGGGCAGAGAGAGAGAGAGTGTGAGTCCGGGGGCAGAGAGAGAGAGAGTGAGTCCGGGGGCAGAGAGAGAGAGTGTGAGTCCGGGGGCAGAGAGAGAGAGTGTGAGTCCGGGGGCAGAGGGAGAGTGTGAGTCCGGGGGCAGAGGGAGAGTGTGAGTCCAGGGGCAGAGGCAGAGAGCGCGTGAGAGTCCAGGGGCAGAGAGCGCGTGAGAGTCCAGGGGCAGAGAGCGCGTGAGAGTCCAGGGGCAGAGAGCGAGCTAGAGTGTCCAGGGGCAGAGAGCGAGCTAGAGTGTCCAGGGGCAGAGAGCGAGCTAGAGTGTCCAGGGGCAGAGAGCGAGCTAGAATGTGTGTCCAGGGGCAGAGAGCGAGCTAGAATGTGTGTCCAGGGGCAGAGAGCGAGCTAGAATGTGTGTCCAGGGGCAGAGAGCGAGCTAGAATGTGTGTCCAGGGGCAGAGAGCGAGCTAGAATGTGTGTCCAGGGGCAGAGAGCGAGCTAGAATGTGTGTCCAGGGGCAGAGAGCGAGCTAGAATGTGTGTCCAGGGGCAGAGAGAGAGAGAGAGAATGTGTGTCCAGGGGCAGAGAGAGAGAGAGAATGTGTGTCCAGGGGCAGAGAGAGAGAGAATGTGTGTCCAGGGGCGCAGAGAGAGAGAATGTGTGTCCAGGGACGCAGAGAGAGAGAGACAGAGCTAGGGAGTGTGTCCAGGGGCAGAGAGAGAGAGAGCTAGGGAGTGTGTCCAGGGGCAGAGAGAGAGAGCTAGGGAGTGTGTCCAGGGGCAGAGAGAGAGAGAGCTAGGGAGTGTGTCCAGGGGCAGAGAGAGAGAGAGAGCTAGGGAGTGTGTCCAGGGGCAGAGAGAGAGAGAGAGAGAGCTAGGGAGTGTGTCCAGGGGCAGAGAGAGAGCTAGGGAGTGTGTCCAGGGGCAGAGAGAGAGCTAGGAAGTGTGTCCAGGGGCAGAGAGAGAGAGCTAGGGAGTGTCCAGGGGCAGAGAGAGAGAGAGAATGTGTGTCCAGGGGCAGAGAGAGAGAGAATGTGTGTCCAGGGGCAGAGAGAGAGAGAGAGAGAGAATGTGTGTCCAGGGGCAGAGAGAGAGAGAATGTGTGTCCAGGGGCGCAGAGAGAGAGAATGTGTGTCCAGGGACGCAGAGAGAGAGAGAGAGCTAGGGAGTGTGTCCAGGGGCAGAGAGAGAGCGAGCTAGGGAGTGTGTCCAGGGGCAGAGAGAGAGCTAGGGAGTGTGTCCAGGGGCAGAGAGAGAGAGAGCTAGGGAGTGTGTCCAGGGGCAGAGAGAGAGCTAGGGAGTGTCCAGGGGCAGAGAGAGAGCTAGGGAGTGTGTCCAGGGGCAGAGAGAGAGCTAGGGAGTGTGTCCAGGGGCAGAGAGAGAGAGCTAGGGAGTGTGTCCAGGGGCAGAGAGAGAGAGCTAGGGAGTGTGTCCAGGGGCAGAGAGAGAGAGCTAGGGAGTGTGTCCAGGGGCAGAGAGAGAGAGAGCTAGGGAGTGTGTCCAGGGGCAGAGAGAGAGAGCTAGGGAGTGTGTCCAGGGGCAGAGAGAGAGAGCTAGGGAGTGTGTCCAGGGGCAGAGAGAGAGAGAGCTAGGGAGTGTGTCCAGGGGCAGAGAGAGAGAGAGCTAGGGAGTGTGTCCAGGGGCAGAGAGAGAGAGAGAGAGCTAGGGAGTGTGTCCAGGGGCAGAGAGAGAGAGAGAGAGCTAGGGAGTGTGTCCAGGGGCAGAGAGAGAGCTAGAGAGTGTGTTCAGGGGCAGAGAGAGAGAGAGCTAGGGAGTGTGTCCAGGGGCAGAGAGAGAGAGAGCTAGAGAGTGTGTCCAGGGGCAGAGAGAGAGAGCTAGAGAGTGTGAGTCCAGGGGCAGAGAGAGAGAGCTAGAGAGTTTGAGTCCAAAGGCAGAGAGAGAGAGTGAGACCAGGGGTAGAGGCTGAAAAGGAGAGCGAGACCAAGGGCAGAAGCAGAGGGAGTTAGAGACACTGGAGGCAGAGAGAGAGAGACCAGGGGCAGAGAGAGAGAGACAATGGCGAGAGAGAAAGAGAGGCAATAGGAGAGAGGGGAGGAAATAGAGACTAGGGGCAGAGAAAGACCGATAAAGAGACCATGGGGAGAGTGGGGAGGAGAGAGAGAGACCAGTGAAAATTATAGCTATGAGGAGGAAGAAAGAAAGAGAGAGGAATGATGAGAGAGAACACAACGGCTGTATACTGTGCATGAAAAACGGACTTCTCACAGCAGGAGGTAAGCATCTTCCCCGACACAGCAGGGGCTTCAGTGGCAAAGCACAGGCCAAACTAGCAATGGAGGAGACCTGGAATGGAACTCCTACTGTCCATGAGACATGACAGACAAGGTGGGTAAGTGTAACAGGGACAGGACGGAGACAGAGGTGGGGATTAAGATGGTGGTGGGTACATAGAATGGGGGTGGGGATGGAGAAGTATGATGAGGGGCAGAGGATAGAAGCGGAAGTGGGGACAGAATTGGACCTGTTGTAGGACGGCTCCAAAAGTACTAGTCTATATCGGGCACCTGAGGTACGTTTAGCTCCAATTTGTCTGCAAACAAGTAGAGGGCGGGGCCAGAGCTGTGTGTGCGGGATCGTCACACAGGAGGTGTCTGTTATGGCAACAAACAAATCTCTCAGAGTAGTAGTAGTACAGGAGTGTAGGGAAGCATCGGGCGCTGCTGCCATTGCATTTGTTCACCAGGATTTCTAGTCTGGTGGAGGCGGATAGTTGTGACTGTACACCTGGGGATCAGTGGTGTAAGTGCCCCCGCTCACATACCCACCGGTTACTGAATGCCAGGATGCCATCTTCTCCGGCAAGAGGAGTATCAGAGGGGAAGGGAGGATCCCCCCTCTTCTCTTCCAGCCGGACCGCCTCCTGGTGCTTATTTGTTACGGTCAGCAGCCATACTGCACTCCGCCAGGTAGTACACTGCCCTGGCCAGTGGCACTCATCCTCTGCCTCGGCACCCAGGGCACGTGCCCCACTCGTCCCACCCTTGTTACGCCACTGGTGGGCAGTCCGAGGTACTGAGTAGAGAGTTATAGGGGCTAATAGTGTTGTATGAAGACATAAGTCTTGAGGGCTTGTTTGAAGGTTTGTCTAAAATTCTGATGAAGTGATGGAGTGAGTTCCAGAACATTGGGGCAGCTCCTGTGAAATCTTGTATGTGAGAGATTGAGAGAAGGCGATTAGAGCAAAGTGAGGCAGCAGTTAGTGCCAGAGCAGAGATGGTGGGAAGGGGTGTGGACAGAAATGAGGGAGGCAGTGGAGTAGTTCTGGTGCTTTATAAGTGAGTGAGGAGTTTAAACTGTATTCTGTGATAGATGGGGTACCAGGAAAGTAATATACAGAGGGCAATACAGAGCAGCAAGATAGGGTGAGTAAGCTAGGCGGCAGTGTTCAGACGCTTAGCCATGGTCGAGACGCACATGCGACACGCTCGCTCACAACTTAACGCGTGGTGTCGAGCACGCTATAGGCGGCCGACTACCGTAATGCTACGCTACTAGCGTAGCGTATGCTCGTGACCACGAGGAGAACACGAGCGGCGCAGACGCTCACGGGATGACACTCAGTAAACCTTGTATGCAACACAGTGAAAGATTGAGTTTGTACTGTAAACCTTGGTTTTGTAATGTGAGCACAATGCAATGCTAATTAACCTCTATTGTATGAAAGCCTCTTGAGCGATTGAGACACTCTGAATACTCTCAGCAATGTAATAAACACACAATACCATGCTAAGGTTCCAACACCTTTACTAACAATATCTAGCTATGTAAAAGTTAAAACAGTTAACAGTTCATACACTACAGGCTAACATCAATATCTAAGCAGACTAACTACACATAAATATACAATATCGTCACAATCTTATACAATAACAGAGAGAGAGAATATGGCAAATACAAACAGAGATTTAGAATGGTCACAGAGAATAACTTACACACTGGGGAATGATCGCTGCGCAGCTCTGGTACCAGCTCCGAGTTAGTCAAGATGAAAACCGTTTGTGGAGAGAAGAGACTGAGCTGGCCAGGCTGGCTGTCCTTATATACACTGCGTACAGTATACTACAAAGGGACCTACAATCTCATTGTTCATTGGACACAGGAATGTCTCCTCGCATCATAATAAAAGGTCATAGGTTAGTTTGAACAGGTGGGCTGTGACTATATCAAACTGCTCAGGTGGGAGGGAATCTGAGAATTCCCGCCGCATGGATAATGAACCGCAAATATAGTAAATGTCCAGAAACTACTAATAGACATAACTATACGCAGGAGCGATTAATCTTTACCTAACCAGCATCGGATTGTTTCTAATAAAATGTTCTTTAGTTAGGTACCAAACACAACTGCTCAAACCCTGTCTGACCCTTCGTACCATGAAAAGAGGAATTTCTCTGTCCAGCGACCAGTTACATTAAACAAACTTACAGTCATTATTAAGGGGAACATTATCTATAAAACATACTATTTGGTTTTATTATTTAACGATTGGGTCGCCCGCTAGACGCACACAAACTCTACCGTAAATGCGCATACCACGCGCTCGAGCGCATGGCCGAGGAGGCGCCATCACGCAGCTGCGAGTAGCCGCACGCACGGGAGAGAATGTGCACGTGCAGCAGGCACGCGCATGAGGTGAATATATGGCAACGTGTAGAATGATATTTTTCCGACTTTGACATGATAGATTGCAGTGGGGAGAGATGAGTTGATTGTAGTAATCTAGGCGGGAAATGACAAGTGCATGAATGAGAGGTTTGGTGGCATCTGTGGTGAAAAAGGGTCTAATTTTAGAGATAGTTGAGGCAGCAGGAGTGTGAAAGAGATTGAATATGGGGAATGAAGAGATAGGAGTCTAAAATGACATCCAGGACTTAAGGGCCAGATGTGAGCATGGTGCTGTAAACCAATTGTAAGAGAGGAGAGATATAGGGGTCTTGGATGGGGGGGAGAACACAATAATTGTGATTCTAGAAATATTAAATTTGAGAAAGCTGTGGTACAACCAGGGGAAAATGGCAGAAAGGCATGGAGGTATTGAGGTCAGGTAAAAATATGGGTGTCATCGGTATATAGAGGGTACTGAAGGCTGAAGAAGCTTAAGGACCTCTAAGCTAGTAGGTGTAAGGGGAACCAAGAACAGACCCTTGGGGTACACCGATAGGGAGAGAGTTGACTGTTATACCCCTTTCACACTAAAAACCTGAGTCTGACCTGGGTTATTGAACACTGTCAAGCCGTGTTACAGCCGCTTGAAACCGCATTTACACCACAGGCTGGACCCCGGCTCATTGCCAGGTCATCCCTTTGTCAGCGCTTGGAGATTACATAATTTCCAAGCGCCGATGAGCTGGCTTTCTGTACACTTTAAGCGTGACCCTGGTCATACCGTTCACACCATTCATAAAATGCCCCAAATTGACTTCAGCCTCTGAAGTACGTCTTTTCTTTGTGGGAAAGCAGCATATTAGGATAAAAAGAAATAACTTGTCCAGATTTGTTCCATGTTCCTACAACTAAGTCAGATGTTGTATGAAATAATGTTATGTGATATTGCTATACTCTGCAGAACTGACCCATTATCCTATTCGGTTGCGTTTTACAATTGGGAACACAGTAATAAAACAAGCCTAGGTAATTACCTAGAGAGAGGTAAGAGGGCCCTGCTTACAATCTATAACACATTTGATCAAGTGGAACAAAACAATGTGACAGTTAAAGTATTCATACAATAGACAACATATAAATGGAGATGTAATTAATGCATCCTTTTTCTCCCAGTACATATTTCAGCCGCCACTCACTCACTCACTCACTCTCTCTTTCAGGTCTTCCACCAGCTATGCAGAAAGTCATGTTTAAGGGGCTTCTCCCCGAGGACAAAACTCTAAGGGAAATCAAGGTCACAAATGGGGCAAAGGTTATGGTGGTAGGGTCCACCATCAATGACGTATTGGCTGTTACTACCCCCAAAGAGACCGTACAGCAAGAGGTGAAGGAAGAAGAAACTAAGAAGGAACCCTTGTGCCGGCAGAAGGTAAGCTCAGAACTCCGGAAAGAGGTCACACCTTGTCATTGGTCATTCCTGATCAATACGTAATAATTCTATAATGTGCAATACATTGTCTTACAAACATCCCAATTATATTTTGCGGAAATACTTTATATTTAGAATTAAGGAGTTAGCTATACTTCTTTATGCTGGATTTGTTTCTGATTTTAGAGTTAGGATTGCTTTTTCATTACATAGACCAGTTGAATACAACTCAGTCTTTCCCTTTATTATCAGTGAAACATAATAATAATAAAAATTAGTAGTGAACTCGATGGATGGCCTTTTGTTTGTGTACTATTTCATTAGATGTAAATGGCATAGATATGTATGACTTCACCATAGGAGGAAGTTCTTCTGAGCATATCTGTAATTTGTGGTAACAAAAAAACAGGTAGGGTTTACACGCTTGTGTTTTCTCAGTTCTCAATTGGACTTCATCACTGATTCCGGAGAGTGTTAAGCCTGTAATGGCATGTAGCGCTCCTGTCTTAACACTGAAAGTAGATCCACGACCTTCTCTGCTCTCTATACCAAGTGCAGACTACTAGGGTGTGGTATTGAAGGTCGACAGTAACTAGGTCGACAGGGTCTCTAGGTCGACAGGTCAAAAGGTCGACATGAGTTTGTAAATCTTTTTCTCTAACGTCCTAAGTGGATGCTGGGGACTCCGTAAGGACCATGGGGAATAGCGGCTCCGCAGGAGACTGGGCACATCTAAAGAAAGCTTTAGGACTATCTGGTGTGCACTGGCTCCTCCCCCTATGACCCTCCTCCAAGCCTCAGTTAGATCTCTGTGCCCGAACGAGAAGGGTGCACACTAGGTGGCTCTCCTGAGCTTCTTAGTGAAAGTTTTAGATTAGGTTTTTTATTTTCAGCAGTGAGACCTGCTGGCAACAGGCTCACTGCATCGAGGGACTAAGGGGAGAAGAAGCGAACTCACCTGCGTGCAGAGTGGATTGGGCTTCTTAGGCTACTGGACATTAGCTCCAGAGGGACGATCACAGGCCCAGCTTGGATGGGTCCCAGAGCCGCGCCGCCGGCCCCCTTACAGAGCCAGAAGGCAGAAGAGGTCCGGAAAATCGGCGGCAGAAGACGTCCTGTCTTCAACAAGGTAGCGCACAGCACTGCAGCTGTGCGCCATTGCTCTCAGCACACTTCACACTTCGGTCACTGAGGGTGCAGGGCGCTGGGGGGGGGCGCCCTGAGACGCAATAAAAACACCTTGGATGGCAAAAAAATGCATCACATATAGCTCCTGGGCTATATGGATGCATTTAACCCCTGCCAGAATCCATAAAAAAGCAGGAGAAAAGTCAGCGAAAAAGGGGCGGAGCCTATCTCCTCAGCACACTGGCGCCATTTTCCCTCAGCTCCGTTGGAGGGAAGCTCCCTGTCTCTCCCCTGCAGTCACTACACTACAGAAAGGGTTAAAAAAAAGAGAAGGGGGCACTAATTGGGCGCAGTATTAACTATACAGCAGCTATATTAGGGAAAAACACTTATATAAGGTTATCCCTGTATATATATATAGCGCTCTGGTGTGTGCTGGCAAACTCTCCCTCTGTCTCCCCAAAGGGCTAGTGGGGTCCTGTCCTCTATCAGAGCATTCCCTGTGTGTGTGCTGTATGTCGGTACGTTTGTGTCGACATGTATGAGGAGAAAAATGATGTGGAGACGGAGCAGATTGCCTGTAATAGTGATGTCACCCCCTAGGGGGTCGACACCTGAGTGGATGAACTGTTGGAAGGAATTACGTGACAGTGTCAGCTCTGTATAAAAGACAGTGGTTGACATGAGACAGCCGGCTACTCAGCTTGTGCCTGTCCAGACGTCTCATAGGCCGTCAGGGGCTCTAAAGCGCCCGTTACCTCAGATGGCAGATATAGACGCCGACACGGATACTGACTCCAGTGTCGACGGTGAAGAGACGAATGTGACTTCCAGTAGGGCCACACGTTACATGATTGAGGCAATGAAAAATGTTTTACACATTTCTGATAATACGAGTACCACCAAAAAAAGGGGTATTATGTTCGGTGAGGAAAAACTACCTGTAGTTTTCCTGAATCTGAGAAATTAAATGAGGTGTGTGATGATGCGTGGGTTTCCCCCCGATAACAACGGATAATTTCTAAAATGTTATTGGCATTATATCCTTTCCCGCCAGAGGTTAGGGTGCGTTGGGAAACACCCCCTAGGGGGGATAAAGCGCTCACACGCTTGTAAGGGCTCTACCTTCGCCTGAGATGGCCGCCCTTAAGGATCCTGCTGATAGAAAGCAGGAGGGTATCCTAAAAGGTATTTACACACATACTGGTGTTATACTGCGACCAGCAATCGCCTCAGCCTGGATGTGCAGTGCTGGGTTGGCGTGGTCGGATTCCCTGACTGAAAATATTGATACCCTAGATAGGGACAGTATATTTTTGCCTATAGAGCATTTAAAAGATGCATTTTTATATATGCGTGATGCACAGCGGAATATTTGCCGACTGGCATCAAGTCTAAGCGCGTTGTCCATTTCTACCAGTAGAGGGTTATGGACACGTCAGTGGTCAGGTGATGCGTATTCCAAACGGCATTTGGAAGTATTGCTTTATTAAGGGAGGAGTTATTTGGGGTCGGTCTTTCAGACCTGGTGGCCACGGCAACAGCTGGGAATTCCACGTTTGTACTCATCTTCTAGAGGGCCGCAGATTAGGCATTCAGGACTGGGTCCTGGTGACCACGGATGCCAGCCTGCGAGGCTGGGGAGCAGTCACACAGGGAAGGAATATCCAGGGCTTATGGTCAAGCCTGGAGACATCACTTCACATAAATATCCTGAAGCTAAGGGACATTTACAATGCTCTAAGCTTAGCAAGACCTCTGCTTCAAGGTCAGCCGGTGTTGATCCAGTCGGACAACATCACGGCAGTCACCCACGTAAACAGACAGGGTGGCACAAGAAGCAGGAGGGCAATGGCAGAAGCTGCAAGGATTCTTCGCTGGGCTGAAAATCATGTGATGGCACTGTCAGCAGTATTCATTCCGGGAGTGGACAACTGGGAAGCAGACTTCCTCAGCACGACCTCCACCCGGGAGAGTGGGGACTTCACCCAGAAGTTTTCCACATGATTAAAAACTCGACAGGTATTGCGCCAGGTCCAGGGACCCTCAGGCAATAAGCTGTAGACGCTCTTGTAACACCGTGGGTGTACCAGTCAGGGTATGTGTTCCCTCCTCTGCCTCTCATACCCAAGGTACTGAGATTGATAAGATGGAGAGGAGTAAGCACTATATTCGTGGTTCCGGATTGGCCAAGAAGGACTTGGTAACCGGAACTTCAAGAGATGCTCACGGAGGATCCGTGGCCTCTACCTCTAAGAAGGGACCTGCTCCAGCAAGGACCCTGTCTGTTCCAAGACTTACCGCGGCTGCGTTTAACGGCATGGCGGTTGAACGCCGGATCCTGAAGGAAAAAAGGCATTCCGGATGAAGTCATCCCTATCCTGATCAAAGCCAGGAAGGATGTAACCGCAAAAACATTATCACCGCAATTGGCGAAAATATGTTGCGTGGTGCGAGGCCAGTAAGGCCCGACGGAGGAAATTCAACTGGGTCGATTCCTACATTTCCTGCAAACAAGAGTGTCTATGGGCCTGAAATTGGGGTCCATTAAGGTTCAAATTTCGGCCCTGTCAATTTTCTTCCAAAAAGAACTAGCTTCAGTCCCTGAAGTTCAGACGTTTGTAAAAGGGGTACTGCATATACAGCCTCCTTTTGTGCCTCCAGTGGCACTTTGGGATCTCAATGTAGTTTTGGGTTCCAAAAGTCACATTGGTTTGAACCACTTAAATCTGTGGAGTTAAAATATCTCACATGGAAAGTGGTCATGCTGTTGGCCCTGGCCTGGGCCAGGCGCGTGTCAGAATTGGCGGCTTTATCCTGAAAAAGCCCTTATCTGATTTTCCATTCGGACAGGGCGGAATTGAGGACTCGTCCTCAGTTTCTCCCCAAGGTGGTTTCAGCGTCTCACCTGAACCAACCTATTGGTGGTGCCTGCGGCTACTAGGGACTTGGAGGCCTCCAAGTTGCTAGACGTTGTCAGTGCCCTGAAAATATATGTTTCCAGGACGGCTGGAGTCAGGAAATCTGACTCGCTGTTTATCCTGTGTGCACCCAACAAGCTGGGTGCTCCTGCTTCTAAGCAGACTATTGCTCGTTGGATTTGTAGTACAATTCAGCTTGCACATTCTGTGGCAGGCCTGCCACAGCCAAAAATCTGTAAATGCCCACTCCACAAGGAAGGTGGGCTCATCTTGGGCGGCTGCCCGAGGGGTCTCGGCTTTACAACTTTGCCGAGCAGCTACTTGGTCAGGAGCAAATACGTTTGTAAAATTCTACAAAATTGATATCCTGGCTGAGGAGGACCTGGAGTTCTCTCATTTGGTGCTGCAGAGTCATCCACACTCTCCCGCCCGTTTGGGAGCTTTGGTATAATCCCCATGGTCCTTACGGAGTCCCCAGCATCCACTTAGGACGTTAGAGAAAATAAGAATTTACTTACCGATAATTCTATTTCTCATAGTCCGTAGTGGATGCTGGGCGCCCATCCCAAGTGCGGATTGTCTGCAATACTTGTACATAGTTATTGTTACAAAAATCGGGTTATTATTGTTGTGAGCCATCTTTCAGAGGCTCCTCTGTTATCATGCTGTTAACTGGGTTCAGATCACAGGTTATACGGTGTGATTGGTGTGGCTGGTATGAGTCTTACCCGGGATTCAAAATCCTTCCTTATTGTGTACGCTCGTCCGGGCACAGTATCCTAACTGAGGCTTGGAGGAGGGTCATAGGGGGAGGAGCCAGTGCACACCAGATAGTCCTAAAGCTTTCTTTAGATGTGCCCAGTCTCCTGCGGAGCCGCTATTCCCCATGGTCCTTACGGAGTCCCCAGCATCCACTACGGACTATGCGAAATAGAATTATCGGTAAGTAAATTCTTATTTTTGGTGTTGTTTTCTTCGTAGAGTGACCGGGAACCCCAATTAGTGCACCGCGTCCCCTCGCATGGCTCGCGAGCTTCGGGCAAGGTTACCATTCCCAATTGTAGTCCACCTGGATCACAAAGTATGAAAAAGTAAAAAAAAAATTAAAACTCACGTCGACCTAGTTACTATCGACCTAGAGACCGGATTCCGACTACACGTGCACTCACCTTTTTGTTCACTGCCCAATGGCAGACAGAAGGTAGTAGTAGCGGAAAAAAACTGCAATTAGCCTTGGTATTTCTTTGTACACTTTAATATAAGATCTCTATCTTCATACTAGTGGAGAGTTTCCAGATACAAGCAGCTAACATTTATGTTTCATTGTATTCTTTTGTGTAAACCCTAACCAGCTAGTGACATATGTATCTTCAAAGCAGCTAGTAAATGTATCAACACTGTATTTGCCTCATCCTATTTATAGGATACATAGCTTCTATAATCAATCTTCAGCAGGTCACCCTAGCCCAGTGGAGGACTTTCCTCCTATCTCCACCCTGAGCAAATTAATGCTAACTATGGGGGAAATTCCAAGTTGATCGCAGTAGGAAATTTGTTAGCAGTTGGGCAAAACCATGTGCACTGCAGGGGAGGCAGATATAACATGTGCAGAGAGAGTTAGATTTGGGCGGGGTGAGTTCAAACTGAAATCTAAATTGCAGTGTAAAAATAAAGCAGCCAGTATTTACCCTGCACAGAAACAAAATAACCCACCCAAATCTAACTCTCTCTGCACATGTTATATCTGCCTCCCCTGCAGTGCACATGGTTTTGCCCAACTGCTAACAAATTTCCTGCTGCAATCAACTTGAAATTACCCCCTATATTAGGGGTTTAATACGACATAAAGAAACATTTTAACACACGCTCACAAGTCAATTAAAAGTTATATTTTAATTGTATCATATACATTCTATACAATTTTTTTTTCAAGCATGCACCTCCAAAGTGTTTTCTTTCTTTATTCTTTTGTTGCTACATATCCATAACTTGTTCATGTCATGTATTTTAAGCAACACAGAAAGGTCCTGGACAAGGGCAAACCGGAAGATGTAATGCCGTCTCTGAAAGGTGTGCAGGTAAGAGCGTCTGTTTACTGCCGCTTATCAGGAGGGGGTTGGGTACATTATGTCGAGAACGCTGTAAACCGACTTCTTATCGACACAATTATCCCACCAGCACAAAGGTGGTCATTCCGAGTTGATCACTAGCTGAAAATGTTCGCTGTACTACGATTCAGTAAAAAAAAGTCACTTCTGCGCATGCGTATGCAGCACAGTGCGCTCGCGCGACGTAATTTTACACACGGTCTAGCGAAGCTTTTCATTTGCAATGTCCACCGCAGAGTGATTGACATGAAGTGGGCATTTCTGGGTGTCAACTGACCGTTTTCAGGGAGTGCTCGAAAAAACGCAGGCGTGGCTGGGCGAACGCAGGGCGTGTTTGCGACGTCAAAACAGGAACTAAACAGTCTGAAGTCATCGCAAGCGCTGAGTAGGTCTGGAGCTACTCTGAAACTGCACAATTTTTTTTTGTAGCCGCTCTGCGATCCTTTTGTTCGCACTTCTGCTAAGCTAAAATACACTCCCAGAGGGCGGCGGCTTAGCGTTTGCACGGCTGCTAAAAACTGCTAGCGAGCGATCAACTTGGAATGACCCCCAGTGTCCGCTAATTAAAGCATTTTAACGTTGCCAGCAGTATAACCGTAAGAATTATGGGAAAGCAGCATGTTTACAGTTATGTTTGTAGTTACACTACGGACAGCATTATAATTACACATTTTAGCGGGGTTGAGGTTGTGATGCTGAGAAGAACATTGAACAGGCGATCGAGAATACTGTATTAATGTGCACATGTTGCCATACTGGAGGCAGTGATTTTGTTGGTTCAGCCAATTATTATTAAAATGTGACCGATCAGTTTTGATGTCACTGATTCCTTTTGAATGGATTAGCTGCATTTTCATATATATGGGTTCGGCTTAATTAAATAGCTGCAAACCATTAAAAATGGATGGCTATCATCCAAAAGTGGATTTTAGCTGGTTATTTTGTTCCAATTTCTCTTGTTTGATTGTTGGGAGATATGTAGCTGTGCACTTTAATTAAAGTATTAGGTATGTTGATTCCATTGTAGCTTTCCCGGCAGACTGGGGGCAGGGCAAGGTGCTGAGGTGCAGTAGTGCGTCTCTGCGAAAGCCGATTTCGCCCGTGCTCCCAAAAAGGGTGCATGGTCGACCGGGGAGGGGGCGTGTCCTCGTGATACGTTCCCAATTGGGCTTCTCCCAAGCTCTCCACCCCAATGTGAATAGATTCATCTGTTCACCCCAGCGGCTTGAACAGCAACTTTTCCCTCCCGCGGGACAATGTGGCCAGTGTGGGTGAGGACGGCACCGAGCAGGCTGTTTTAGTGGGGTGCCGTGATAAGGGCAGTGCACATTTTGCCACTTTAAAACCGGGCAGGGCACAGTGCCCTGCTAAAACAGCCTAGAGTGAACACTGCATTGTGTGACTGTTGTGCTGCAAGGTACTGTCAGTACGTAGTATATAGCTTGGTTTATGCCCTCTGTTCTTCGAGTCCAGTTGGGAAAAAGTGATGGGTATGGAAAGGAATAAACTGTGAGGCTGCTGAAAACCAGCCAGTATAATTGTTTTTTTCCTAAAGAAACGTGCTTATCACCCTGAACCTTCAACATTTATATTATTAATAATGCACTTAAGTCTAATATCTGATTATTACAGTGGCTAAAATGTTTTAAATTAATTAATAAGAATAGGACGGACAAGATAATTCACATCATCATCTACAAAATAAACAATAGAAACACCAGTAGTCAAATAAGTAAATATATTATAGAAGCCAACCACCTAGCCAATCTGGGTTGTACGCCCAGTCAGCAACTCAAATAATATATAAAATAGAATGGTATGATGCACCACATTACTGTTGAATAGAATGGGGAAATAAAAGTATTGTATCTTGGTGAGTACAAGCTGCAGGGATTGTTAGAGGGGGAAAATGAACCATTAATGCATGGATTTCCACAGTGGTGACAGACTTCTGCTGACATACTGTTCTTACTCTGTGCTACAATCGTTGTGTTGTGTTGTGTTACAGGAGCGTCTCCCAACTACCCCAATATCTGGCATGTACAATAAGTCAGGGGGGAAAGTCCGACTGACATTCAAACTGGAGCAAGACCAACTATGGATTGGTACAAAAGGTAAGTAAGGAGAGACCGGACAGTTACTGAACTGGGGGAGTGACCTGAAAGGGATGTATTCTCTCTTTATTACGTAATCATTTTTATGTACAATAAGATTTGTTTACATTTGAATGCAGACGCAAGTTGCTGATTAGCTATGTGGTAGGAATGTAGAGGTGAAAAATAATATAATGGAGCGGATTATGATTTGGAAGCAAAGCAAAACATAAAAGCCAGTAACTGCGCACTTTGATAAAACCGCGCTGCACTACAGGAGGGGCAGTTGAAACTTGTACAGAGAGATTTGATACCAGAGGGGCATGTCCAAACTGATATCTAAATTGTAGTGTTAAGCTAGGTACACACTATACAATTATCTGGCGGATAATCTGCCACATCCGCCTGGTTGGAATGAAAATTTGGTAATGGATGAGAGCAAATGACAATCGACCATTTGCTCCTAAACACTGAAAAACGAACAAAACATGTCATTCATACAAATTAGTTAAAACACAAATTTCTCTAACGTCCTAAGTGGATGCTGGGGACTCCGTCAGGACCATGGGGTTTAGCGGCTCCGCAGGAGACAGGGCACAATAATAAAAGCTTTAGGATCAGGTGGTGTGCACTGGCTCCTCCCCCTATGACCCTCCTCCAAGCCTCAGTTAGATTCTTGTGCCCGGCCGAGAAGGGTGCAATCTAGGTGGCTCTCCTGAGCTGCTTAGAATAAAAGTTTAAGTTAGGTTTTTTATTTTCAGTGAGTCCTGCTGGCAACAGGCTCACTGCTACGAGGGACTTAGGGGAGAGAAGTAAACTCACCTGCGTGCAGGATGGATTTGCTTCTTAGGCTACTGGACACCATTAGCTCCAGAGGGAGTCGGAACACAGGTCTCACCCTGGGGTTCGTCCCGGAGCCGTGCCGCCGACCCCCCTTGCAGATGCCGAAGTTGAAGAGGTCCAGAGGTCCAGAAACAGGCGGCAGAAGACTTTCAGTCTTCATAAGGTAGCGCACAGCACTGCAGCTGTGCGCCATTGTTGTCAGCACACTTCATACCAGCGGTCACTGAGGGTGCAGGGCGCTGGGGGGGGTGCCCTGGGCAGCAATGTATTATACCTTTTTTATGGCTAAAATACATCACATATAGCCCTTGAGGCTATATGGATGTATTTAACCCCTGCCAGATCTCACAAACTCCGGGAGAACAGCCCGCCGTTTTAGGGGGCGGGGCCTATTCTCCTCAGCACACGGCGCCATTTTCCTGCTCAGCTCTGCTGTGAGGAAGGCTCCCAGGCTCTCCCCTGCACTGCACTACAGAAACAGGGTTAAAACAGAGAGGGGGGGCACTTATTTGGCGATATGATTACATATGTGAAAATGCTATAAGGGAAAACACTTGTATAAGGGGTTGTCCCTGTATAATTATAGCGTTTTTGGTGTGTGCTGGCAAACTCTCCCTCTGTCTCCCCAAAGGGCTAGTGGGGTCCTGTCCTCTATCAGAGCATTCCCTGTGTGTGTGCTGTGTGTCGGTACGTGTGTGTCGACATGTAGGAGGACGATGTTGGTGAGGAGGCGGAGCAAATTGCCTGTATTGGTGATGTCACTCTCTAGGGAGTCGACACCGGAAATGATGGCTTATTTAGGAATTACGTGATAATGTCAACACGATGCAAGGTCGGTTGACGACATGAGACGGCCGGCAAACAAATTAGTACCTGTCCAGGCGTCTCAGACACCGTCAGGGGCTTGTAAAAACGCCCATTTACCTCAGTTGGTCGACACAGACACGGACACTGACTTCAGTGTCGACGGTGAAGAAACAAACGTATTTTCCTTTAGGGCCACACGTTACATGTTAAGGGCAATGAAGGAGGTGTTACATATTTCTGATACTACAAGTACCACAAATAAGGGTATTATGTAGGGTGGGAATAATCTACTTGTAGTTTTTCCTGAATCAGATAAATTAAAGTGTGGGATGATACGTGGGTTTCCTCCGATAGAAAATTATTGGAGGTATACCCTTTCCCGCCAGAAGTGAGGGCGAGTTGGGAAACACACCTTAGGGTGGATAAGGCGCTCACACGCTTATAAAAACAAGTGGCGTTACCGTCTCCAGATACGGCCGCCCTCAAGGAGCCAGCTGATAGGAAGCTGAAAAATATCCTAAAAAGTATATACACACATACTGGTGTTATACTACGACCAGCAATCGCCTCAGCCTGGATGTGCAGCGCTGGGGGGGGCTTGGTCGGATTTCCTGACTGAAAATATTGATACCCTTGACAGGAACAATATTTTATTGACTATAGAGCATTTTAAGGATGCATTTCTATATATGCGAGATGCGCAGAGGGATATTTGCATTCTGGCATCAAGAGTAGATGTGATGTCCATATCTGCCAGACGATGTTTATAGACACGACAGTGGTCAGGTGATGCAGATTCCAGACGGCACATGGAAGTATTGCCGTATAAAGGGGCGGTCCATCGGACCTGGTGGCCATGGCAACAGCTGGAAAATCCACTTTTGTTACCCCAAGTCACATCTCAGCAGAAAAGGACACAGTCTTTTCAGTCTCAGTCCTTTCGTACCCATAAAGGCAGGCGGGCAAAAGGCCAGTCATATCTGCCCAGGGTTAGAGGAAAGGGAAGAAGACTGCAGCAGGCAGCCCATTCCCAGGAACAGAAGTCCTCCACAGCTTCTGCCAAGTCCGCAGCATGACGCTGGGGCCATACAAGCGGACTTAGGTGCGGTGGGGGGTCATCTCAAGAGTTTCAGCACGCAGTGGGCTCACTCGCAAGTGGACTCCTGGATCCTACACGTAGTATCCCAGGTGTACATTGGAAATTCGAGACGTCTTCCCCTCACAAGTTCCTGAAGTCTGCTTTACCAACGTCTCCCTCCGACAGGGAGGCAGTATTGGGAAAAAATTCACAGGCTGTATTCCCAGCAGGTGATAATCAAAGTACCCCTCCTACAACAAGGGAAGGGGTTTTATTCCACACTATATTGTGGTACTGAAGCCAAACGGCTCGGTGAGATCTAAAAGATTTGAACAATTACATACAAGGGTTCAAATCAAGATGGAGTCACTCAGAGCAGTGATAGCGAACCAGGACGATATGGTGTCACTGGATATCAGGGACGCTTACCTACATGTCCAAATTTTGCCCTTCTCACCAAGGGTATCTCAGGTTCGTGGTACAGAACTGTCACTATCAGTTCAGACGCTGCCGTTTGGATTGTCCACGGCACCCCGGGTCTTTACCATGGTAATGGCCGAAATGATGATTCTTCCTAAAAGAAATATGGACGCTTTCCTGATAAGGGCAAGGTCCAGAGAACAGTTGGCGGTCGGAGTAGCACTATCTCAAGTAGTTCTACGACAGCACGAGTGGTTTCTAAATATTCCAAAATCGCAGCTTTTCCGACGACACGTCTAATGTTCCTAGGAATGATTCTGGACACAGTCCAGAAAAGGATGTTTTCTCCCGGAGAAGAAGGCCAGGGAGTTATCCGAGCTAGTCAGGAACCTCCTAAAACCAGGAAAAGTATCAGTGCATCATTGCACAAGGGTCCTGTGAAAAATGGTGGTTTCTTACAAAGCGATCCCATTCGGTAGATTTCACGCAAAAACCTTTCAGTGGAATCTGCTGGGAAAATGGTCCGGATCGCATCTTCAGATGCATCAGCGGATAACCCTGTCTCCAAGGACAAGGGTGTTTTCTTCTGCGGTGGCTGCAGAGTGCTCATCTATGAAAGGGCCGCAGATTCGACATTCAGGACTGGGTCCTGGTGACCACGGATGCCAGCCTGAGTGGCTGGGGAGCAGTCACACAAGGAAAAAATTTCCAGGGAGTGTGATCAAGTCTGGAGACTTCTCTCCACATAAATATACTGGAGCTAAGGGCAATTTACAAGGCTCTAAGCTTAGCAAGACCTCTGCTTCAAGGTCAGCCGGTATTGATCCAGTGGGACAACATCACGGCAGTCGCCCACGTAAACAGACAGGGCGGCACATGAAGCAGGAGGGAAATGGCAGAAACTGCAAGGATTCTTCGCTGGGCGAAAAATCATGTGATAACACTCTCAGCAGTGTTAATTCCGGGAGTGGAAAACTGGGAAGCAGACTTCCTCAGCAGGCATAACCTCCACCCGGGAGAGTGGGGACTTCAGCGGGAAGTTTTCCACATGATTGTAAACCGTTGGGAAAAACCAAAGGTGGACATGATGGCGTCCCGCCTGAACAAAAAACTAGACAGATATTGCGCCAGGTCAAGGGACCCTAAGGCAATAGCGGTGGACGCTCTGGTAACACTGTGGGTGTACCAGTCAGGGTATGTGTTCCCTCCTATGCATCTCATACCAAAAGTACTGAGAATCATAAGAAGGAGATGAGTAAGAACGATACTCGTGGTTCCGGATGGGTCAAGAAGGACTTGGTACCCGGAACTTCAAGAGATGCTCACGGAAGAACCGTGGCCTCTACCTTTAAGAGAGGTCCTGCTCCAGCAGGGGCCTTGTCTGTTCCAAGACTTACCGCAGCTGCGTTTGACGACATGGCAGTTGAACGCCGGATCCTGAAAGGGCATTCCAGATGAAGTCATCCCTACCCTGGTCGAAGCCAGGAAGGATGTAATCGCAAAACATTTTCACCGCATTGGGCGAAAATATGTTGCGTGGTGTGAGGCCAAGAAGGTCCCTACAGAGGAATTCCAACTGGGTCGTTTCCTACATTTCCTGAAAACAGGACTGTCTATGGGCCTAAAATTAGGGTCCATTAAGGTTCAAATTTCGACCCTGTCGAATTTCTTCCAGAAAGAACTGGCTTCAGTGCCTGAAGTTCAGACGTTTGTAAAAGGGGTACTGCATATACAGCCTCCTTTTGTGCCCCCAGTGGCACCTTGGGATCTCAATGTTGTTTTGAGTTTCCTAAAGTCACATTGGTTGGATCCACTCACCACTGTGGAATTAAAATATTTCACATGGAAGGTGAAGATTCTATTAGCCCTGGCTTCAGCCAGGCGTGTGTCAGAATGGGCGGCTTTATCATATAAAAGCCCTTACTTAATTTTTTATTCTGACAGGGCAGAATTGAGGACTCGTCCTCAATTTCTCCTTAAGGTGTTTTCTGTTTTTCACATGAACCAACCTATTGTGGTACCTGCGGTTACTAGGGACTTGGAGGACTCCAAGTTACTTGACGTTGTCAGGGCCCTGAAAATATATGTTTCCAGGACGACTGGAGTCAGAAAATCTGACTCGCTGTTTAGCCTGTATGCACCCAACAAGATGGGTGTTTCCTGCTTCTAAGCAGACGATTGCTCGCTGGATTTGTAGTACAATTCAGCTTGCACATTCTGTGGCAGGCTTGCCACAGCCAAAATCAGTAAAAGCCCATTCCACAAGGAAGTGGGCTCATCTTGGGCGGCTGCCCGAGGGGTCTCGGCTTTACAACTTTGCCGAGCTGCTACTTGGTCAGGGGCACACCCTGACTGAGGAGGACCTGGAGTTCTCTCATTCGGTGCTGCAGAGTCATCCGCACTCTCCCGCCCGTTTGGGAGCTTTGGTATAATCCCCATGGTCCTGACGGAGTCCCCAGCATCCACTTAGGACGTTAGAGAAAATAAGAATTCACTTACCGATAATTCTATTTCTCGTAGTCCGTAGTGGATGCTGGGCGCCCATCCCAAGTGCGGATTGTCTGCAATACTTGTACATAGTTATTGTTACAAAAATCGGGTTATTCTTGTTGTGAGCCATCTTTTCAGAGGCTCCTTCGTTGTTATCATACTGTTAACTGGGTTCAGATCACAGGTTGTACGGTGTGATTGGTGTGGCTGGTATGAGTCTTACCCGGGATTCAATATCCTTCCTTATTATGCACGCTCGTCCGGGCACAGTATCCTAACTGAGGCTTGGAGGAGGGTCATAGGGGGAGGAGCCAGTGCACACCACCTGATCCTAAAGCTTTTATTATTGTGCCCTGTCTCCTGCGGAGCCGCTAAACCCCATGGTCCTGACGGAGTCCCCAGCATCCACTACGGACTACGAGAAATATAATTATCGGTAAGTAAATTCTTATTTTAACCAACTTGGATGACCAACAGTTTTTCCAGTGTTTGGGAGCAAACGGTTGATTGTCATTTGCTCTCATCCATTACCAAATTTTTATTCCAATGTACCTAGCTTAAGAATAAAGGTGCCTGGCATTTGTGGGCTGCATGCAGAGGCAGCCAGTATTTACCTTGCATGCAAAAATAATAGATGTCTTTGCACCCCTTGCATTGCAACAAGGTTTGTCTAGCTGCACAGTTACTTGTTGTTTTGCTTTTCTCCCAGCCAAGTATCAGAAGCAGCATATTTCTCTATCATCCAGGCTGGGGGACACTGGAACCACGGATGGTTGCTGGTGGATCTGCAGGAGCTGGCACTTAAACCATAGCTAGACTAGAGTTTTCCCCAGAAGGGTAGGAAGCACACTGTAGAGTTGGAGGCACAGAGCGGAGGGGCGGAGCTTGTAGGGACTGAATTCCTGCCCCCCCCCCCCTCCCTCCTTCCCCTGCTGTGGTGACGTATGGGGCCCATAACTACAGAGAATGCTCCAGAATGCCATTCCTCTGTAGGCTTTTTACCTCCTCCATGTTGATGGTGGGCTTGCTGTGCAAGGAAGGTATTCTGGTAATACCTACCTTGGACAATCTTCTTTTGTGAAAGCCGACTCATCTCCCCAATTGCAGTTGCACCTGTACTTCAGGATCATGGCTGGATTCAGAATTTCGAGAAGTCGCAGCTCATACCTTGTCAGCGCCTGCTGTTCTTGGGGGTGGTCTTCGACACCTGTCTACAGAAAGTTTTCCTGCCAGAGTCCAAAGCCTGGATCCTCTAGGATCCTCTAGGATTTAGGCCCTCGTTCCGAGTTGATCGCATGGTAGCTGTTTTTAGCTGCCGTGCGATCAGATAGTCGCCGCTTATGGGGGAGTGTATTTTTGCATAGCAAGGCTGCGTTCGCTTGTGCAGCCGAGCTATGCAAAAACATTTTGTGCAGTTTAGGAGTAGGTCTGGACTTACTTACCCACTGCGATCACTTCAGCCTGTCAGGCCCCGACTGACGTCAGACATCCGCCCTCCAAACGCCTAGACACTCTTGCGTTGGACTCGCCACTCCTCCAGTTGACACCCGGATCCGCCTTCTGCCTGTCAATCTTCTTGCGCTCGCCGCTGCAAAGTCTTTCTTTGTAGTTCTTGTTGTTGCCCAGCGATGGCCGTCGCCGGGTAACGACGCGCCTGCGCATTGTGGCCGCAGCGCATGCGCAATTCTGACCCGATCACACGGCTGCGACAAAGTGCAGCGTGCGATCGGGTCGGAATGACCCCTTAGTCAGGTCATTGCTGTTGGTACCTCGTCTGTCAATCTTGCTCTGTATGAACTTATTGGGCACAATGTTCTCCACCTTCGAGACCATTCAGTACACCCAGTTCCACTTGCGAGAATTCCAGTGGGACATTCTCCAGAATTGTTTGAGGTCCACAGAGTTCCTCTGCCTCAGTTTCTTACTGTCCCCCCGGCACTCGTCAATCCCTACAATGGTGGCTGGTTTCCAAGCATTTGCTTCAGGGCTGATCCTTATATTCACCCCGGCTTGGGTCATAGGTTGGGGTGCCGTGACGTTGCATCTTTCATACTGGCAGTGAAATTTTGAGAGGCGGATTTCCTAAGCACCACATTTCTCCCATGGGAGTGGTCACTCCATCCGGAGGTCTTCCAAATGTTGGTTCAGAAGTGTGGTCTTCCAGAGGTAGAGCTCATGGCTTCTCGTCACAACTTCAAAGTTCCCAGGTTGTGTGCGAGGTCCAGGGACCTGATGGCTTTCTTAGTGGATGTTCCCTGGGACTTCAGTCTAGCGCATCTTTTTTTCCCCCATTCCAATGTTGTCTCGGGTGCTCAAGGGGTCAAGGAGCAACGGGTGACAGTAATCCTGATGGCTCCAGACTGGCTGCGCAAGTCCTGGTACGTGGTCCTTCTAATACTGTCAGTAGGTCCCGGATGGCGTCTTCCAATGTGGTCAAATCTGCTGCTACAGGGTCCATTTCTGCACCTGGACCTTACTTGATTGGTTTTTGCTTGGCTTTTGATGGCAGCTTATTGAAGGCTAAGGGTTGTTTTCCTTCTGTGGTACTTACTATGTTGCAGGCCGGAAACCGTTTTTGTCTCGCAATTAGCACAGGGTCTGAAAGATCAACATGATGTGGTGTGAGACGCACAGGTTTCATACTTCCAGGTTTTACCTTTCTCGTTTTATGGCCTTCCTTCAGGTGGATTTGGAGTCTGCTTTTTGGCTTTGTTCCTTAAAAGTTCAGATTCCGGCTCGGTCATGTTTTTTTCTAGTGGCAGCTGGCCTTATACCAGAAATTCTGAACTATTTGCACGGGGGTTGTGGGTTCAACCACCGTTTCGTCCTTGAGTAGCTTAATCTCGGTTCTCAAGAAGGCTGCCTTTGAGACGTTGAACTTTATGGAACTTAAGTTGCTCTTCATTATGGCTATTTCTCATGGTGGATCCATTCCATTATCACTCAGTCTTATTCTAGTGTGGGGCAGCCGGCAACAGGCTGGGTGTCGGCACATTCTACTAAGGCGGTCTCTGCCTCCTGGGTGGCACAGCATGGGACTTCCATGGAGCAGCTGCCGGGCAGCCATCTGGTACTCTCTCCACATGTTTGCTCGTTTCTATCGTTTTCATGTGTTTGGTTCCGGCGATGCCCACTTTGTTCGTACAGTTATTCAATATGGCAGCCTGAGCATTACCTCCCATGGAGGTGGCTGTTGAACATCCCATGGGTAGTGCCCCCCAGCCTGGATAATAGAGAAAGGGGGGGGGGGGGGGGGTTTGTTTACTCACCGTTGAATCCTTTCCTCTTGCATCCATCTTGGGGACACTGTATTCCCTCCCTCAGGCTCAGTCTTGGGATTGTGTTGGCCATCGTTTCCCTACGGTTGTGTTTTGTTGTGGTTCCCATAGTTTCACTTGGTTACTGCTCTTCCTTTCTGGGCTCTTTTGAAGTTGTACTGGCCTGCTGGAGTTTTCAGGGGGCGGAGCTAATGTTTTAACTCTCTAGTGTAATTTTAGTGCCAGCTCCTGCACACCCACCAGCAACCCATGGTTCCAGTGTCCTCCAGCCGGATTCGGAGAAAATAATTTAACGATGAGTACACAAAAATCTCCTCTTTTGTGGCACAGCACAATCAACACAGCATCTCTCTGTATACAAGATAAAACCAATCTGAAAAACAGCAATAACACTATGGAGTACATGTTACCTATATACAAAGGAGTCACCATATTCGTGCTTGGATCAATCTTTCTGACAATCCAACCAACTAGGATCCACATGTAACCCGTCATGCAGTCCGCAGCATCACACAGCACATGGAGGCTTGAGCCAAGGCATTGCCAGCGACCGCTTCAGCTTTGCTCTGGTAAAAGGAATGCTACAGCGAAATCGTATTGGCTAGAATGATCTGTGATTTCTGTTGGATGTAATCCCCCTAAATCGCATAGCTTACACTGTGTTGGTTCTGCACTCTAGCAGGGATTTCTCATCCCTACTGATTTGGAAGGATGAATGAATGACAACTGGAAGACAGGCAGGTGGGAGCCCGATTAAGATATTTCAGTCATATCCATGGGTCAAAGATCTTATTGCCCAGGGCTACAGACTGGAGTTTCAGGAACTCCCACCTCACCGATTCTTCAAATCAGGCTTACCAGCTTCTGCGGAAGCAAGAATGACTTTACAGGCAGCAATTCAAAAACTGGTACAGACTCAGGTCATTGTTCCAGTTCCACTTCGACTGCAAAACAAGGTTTATTATTCCAATCTGTTTGTGGTACCGAAACCGGACGGTTCGGTAAGGCCCGTTTTAAACCTTACGTCACTGAACCCGTACTTACGGGTGTTCAAATTCAAGATGGAGTCTCTGAGAGTGGTGATCTCAGGTCTGGAGGAGGGGGAATGCCTGGTGTCTCTGGATATCAAGGATGCGTACCTTCATATTCCGATTTGGCCACCTCATGAGGCTTATCTAAGGTTTGCATTACAGGACTGTCACTACCAGTTCCAGGCCCTGGCATTTGGCCTCTCCACGGCACCGAGGCTGTTCACCAAGGTAATCGCAGAGATGATGTTTCTCCTCCGCAAGCAAGGAGTGAACACAATACCGTACCTGGACGATCTGCTGATAAAAGCACGATTCAGGGAGATGTTGTTACACAACATTGCCCTCTCAACACAACTACTCCAGGATCACGGGTGGATTCTGAACCTGCCAAAATCTCACCAGGAACCAACACAGAGGCTTCCTTTCCTGGGGATGATACTGGATACGTAGGCACAGAAGGTATTCCTTCCATTGGAAAAGGCATTGATAATTCAGTCGATGGTGCGGGACATTCTAAGACCGACCCGGATATCGGTGCATCTATGCATTTGCCTTCTGGGGAAGATTGTAGCCTCTTACGAGGCACTGCAGTATGGAAGGTTTCACAGAAGTCCCTTCCAGCTGGATCTGTTGGACAAATGGTCCGGATTGCATCTTCACATGCACCAGGACCGTTTGTCGCCAAAAGCCAGGATTTCTCTTCTGTGGTGGCTTCAGACTTCTCACCTGACCGAGGGCCGAAGGTTCGGGATTCAAAATTGGATTCTGCTAACCACAGATGCAAGCCTCAGAGGTTGGGGAGCAGTCACCCAGGGGGAACAGTTCCAAGGAACATGGTCAAGTCAGGAAACCATTATTCCGATCAACATTCTGGAACTAAGGGCCATATACAACGCCCTTCGACAGGCATCACATCTTCTTCAGGATCACGCAATTCAGGTTCAGTCGGACAATGTGACGGCGGTAACGTACATAAACCGACAGGGCGGAACGAAGAGCAGAGCAGCAATGTCAGAGGTAACAAGGATTCTCCTCTGGGCAGAATGGCACGCTGTGGCATTGTCGGCAGTCTTCATTCTGGGAGTGGACAACTGGGAAGCAGACTTCCTCAGCAGACATAACCTCCACCCAGGGGAGTGGGGCCTTGACCCGGAGGTGTTCGGGTGCTTGACACGTCGGTGAGGAATTCCACAAATCAACATGATAGCCTCTCGTCTCACCAAGAAGCTCAAGCGGTATTGTTCCAGTTCGAGAAACCCACAAGCAGTGGCGGTGGATGCTCTGGTGACTCCATGGGACTACCAGGTGGTGTACGTGTTTCCAGCACTTCCATTGATCCCAAGAATTCTCAAAAAAATAAAAAGGGAAAAGGTTCAAGCTATTCTCATTGATCCGGACTGGACAAGAAGGGCCTTGTACGCGGATCTACTGGAGGTTCTCCTACAGGACCCGTGCTGCAACAGGAGCCGTTCGTTTATCACAACTTACCGCGGCTACGTTTGACGGCATGGAGGTTGAGCGTCAAATTCTAGCCCGGAAAGGGATCCCGGACAGGGTTATTCCAACATTGATCCAAGCCAGAAAGGGGGTAACGTCTAAACATTACCACCGTATTTGGAAAAGATACGTCTCTTGGTGTGAGAACAGGAAATTTCCTGCTGTGGAATTTCAACTGGGACGTTTTCTCCTTTTTCTTCAGTCAGGAGTGGACGTGGGCCTACGTTTGGGCTCCTTTAAAAGTCCAGATTTCGGCCTTATCCATTTTCTTCCAGAAACAATTGGCTTCTCTCCTTGAGGTTCAGACATTTTTGAAGGGTGTTCCGCACATCCAACCACCCTTTGTGCCTCCTACAGCACCTTGGGATCTCAACGTGGTGTTGCAGTTCTTGCAATTGGAATGGTTTGAGGTTTTACAGGACGTTGACGTCAAGTTTCTTATGTGGAAGGAAGTCACACTGTTGGCCCTGGCTCCAGCAAGGCGTGTGTCTGAGCTGGGGGCGTTGTCTCACAAAAGCCCATATTTGATTTTTCATGAAGAGAGAGCTGAACTCGGAACTCTTCAGCAATTTCTTCCAAAGGTGGTGTCTGCGTTTCATATCAACCAACCTGTTGTGGTTCCGGTGGTTACCGACACCTCTGCTACTTCAAAGTCCTTGGATGTTGTGAGGGCTTTGAGGATCTATGTGAAGCGGACAGCTTGTCACAGAAAATCGGACTCGCTCTTTGTTCTCTATGATCCCAATAAAATTGGGTGTCCTGCTTCAAAGCAGTCTGTTGCTCGCTGGATCAGGCTTACTATCCAGCATGCTTATTCTATGGCAGGTTTGCCGGTTCCAAGATCTGTACAGGCCCACTCTATTAGGTCGGTGGGTTCTTCCTGGGCGGCTGCCCCGGGTGTCTCGGCTTTACAGCTCTGCCGAGCAGCTACTTGGTCAGGTTCAAATACGTTTGCTAAGTTCTACAAGTTCAATACTTTGGCCTCTGAGGTTCTTCAGTTTGGTAAATCTGTTCTGCAGGAACCTCAGCACTCTCCCACCCGGTTTGGGAGCTTTGGTACATCCCCATGGTACTAATGTGGACCCCAGTATCCTCTAGGACGTAAGAGAAAATAGGATTTTAATTACCTACCGGTAAATCCTTTTCTCATGGTTTGTAGCCCAGTGCTTCGTGTTTTCCTGCACTTTTACTTGGTTCAGTATTATTGTTGGTTCAGCTGTTGCTGTTCCTGTTCAAGTTTGGTTAGCATGGCTTTCCTCTTGTTTGTGTGTGCTGGTTCGAAACTCACCACTATTCTTTTAAATCCTTCTCTCAAAGTATGTCCGTCTCCTCGGGCACAGTTTCTAGACTGAGTCTGGTAGGAGGGGCAAAGAGGGAGAAGCCAGCGCAAACTATTGATTTCTTAAAGTACCCAAGGCTTCCATCTATACCCCATGGTACTAATGTGGACCCCAGTATCCTCTACGAACTACGAGAAAAGGATTTACCGGCAGGTAATTAAAATCCTATTTTCTGCTGCGGGGTACATTGGGCTCCACAAGGATAGACATTGGGGTGTAGAGTAGGATCTTGATCCAAGGCACCAACAGGCTCAAAAGCTTTGACTGTTCCCAAGATGCATAGCGCCGCCTCCTCCTCTATAACCCCGCCTCCCTGCCCAGGAGCTCAGTTTTGTAGTTGGTGCTGCAGATAGCAGCCACATAACAGAGGGGCTGCTCCAGGCAGCCCTAAGAAGAGCTTTTTGTGAAGAAAAAGTGAAGACTACAAGGGCAGCAGCAGTGTGTAAATGTCAGGAGACATTCACTGCTGCAGCTCCATCTCTCCCCAGCGGCGCTGTACACTCCTGTGCCCTGGTTGCCGGATAACTACAGCAGGAAGCTCCAGTTTTCTTCCAGTTAGACACACACGGCTGGGGCTCTCCGGAATCGCGTGGCCGCGCTTCGGGAGGTGGTAAGTGGGTCACATTCGCAGGAGCCGCGCTGTATCGCGATCCGGCGCGGCCGGTGGGAGGCGGGCCGCGTGCGCTGGCGGTGGACACTGTGGCATACAAGCGATCCCACTAGGCCACCAGGGCAAGGGTACAGGTCAGGTTTTCTCTCATAAACCTATTTATATTGGCCCGCAGTACCAGGTGGTTAAGCCAGCAGAGGGGATAAGGCTTAGACCTGTAGCCCCTCCCCCAGCCCCAGGGCACCATTTCCAGTAAATGTTCCCGCCCTGGAGCTGCCTATCTGTCTCTCCCTCACTCCCAGTCAGTGTTTGAGCGCCATTTCTCTCAGCTACACTGTTCCTGGGACTGCTTGGGCAAATCCTCCTTTGTAAAGCCGCCTGATAGTCAGCGCTGTGACTTTACAAGACACTTAAGTATTCTACATGTCATTTAGACAAGTACCCTGTGATATACATCCAGTTCTTACTGTGCAGTGTTATATCTATTGTTACATAGCTATATATAAGCTAGTCCAGTGCTGTATTATTGTTTGTTATAACCTCTGCATTGTACAACTGTGACTATATGTGTGTGCATTAGCTGGCTGGGTGAATTTCATTTTGTGTCTCTCACTCAACTTGCTATCCCTATATTCTATAACCTGAGGGGGCTTGGTGCGTCAGGTTTATAACACTGTAATATAGGATATTCACAAGATATACTCTAATTTGTATTTTTCTCTGTGATTTTAGTCACCATATCTCTCCTGTATCCCTGCTTGTGCTGACTACACTGCGCAGGGGTTTGGGTAAGAGGTATTGTGCTGCTGACAATTGTACTCTGTTACCTGATATTGCAAGTTATATCATGTCTGCTTCTGAGGGTAACGGTTCTGGGGCTGAACACACTACCAGTATTGCTGACGCCTCAGATCCCTATGAGGAGAATATAGCAGCTGAGGGCTTTGGTTCTGGGGGCTCCTTGCCCCCCAGTGGGACTGTAACAACGGGGGTCCATAATGACCCGCCATGGGCTACTTTCTCCACACTTCTGAATACGCTAGTAGCTAAACTAACGCCTCTTATGGGACCTCCTATGCTGGTTCAACCGTATGTGGTCCCCGCGGCTAACCCGCTGTGGGCAGATAACTTGTCCGCTCAATTGAAGAAATTGAACCAGTCTTTGACTACTAAAAAGTCTGATCCTCGCTCGCCTAAGACCAAGGGGTCCTCTAAGCGAGCTCTTACCTCCTCACAATCCACTGCTGTCACTGACACCTCATCTGATGAAGATAGCGCTTACACTGATCCCACAGATTCTGACACAGATACTGCTGATGGGGAGGGTAGTTCACAAGTGGATGTTCCTGTTCTTTTGGAGGCTATTAAGTTGATTCTATAGATTACGGATGATCCCGAGCCATCCTGGGAAAATCCAGGGAAGAAGTTTGTGCCTCACAAGAAGATGCTGGCTCGCTATCCCCTCGCGCCAGAGCTGTCAAAAAATTGGGAGACGCCTCCTCCAGTGGACTCGCATGTGGCTAGGATGGTGGTTTCCTCAGCTCTACCTGTCACTACCATCACGTCTCTGAAAGAGCCTACGGATAAACGTGTGGAGGGTTGTCTGAAAGCGATTTACACCCTCACGGGTGCTGCGCAAAGACCCACTATTGCAGTGACATGGGCTTCAGAAGCTATTGAAGCATGGGCCCTAGAGTTGGAAGCTGAAATCTCTTCTGACCATGCTAGACAGTGCTTGTCATATATTGTCACAGCTTCTCACTATATTAAAGAGGCGGCTTCTGATGCCGGTATTCTAGCAGCCAAGGCTTCTACTATGTCAGTCCTGGCTCGCCGGATATTGTGGCTGAGATCCTGGTCCGTGGATCTGGATTCTAGAAAAACCCTGGAGGTACTCCCTTTTAAGGGAGAGATTTTGTTTGGGGAGGACTTAAATAAGATAGTGGCTGATTTGGCTACTGCCAAAACTGCCTGTCTGCCACGTACCGCTCCTTCTGTGCCGAAGACTAAAAGTACTTCCTTTCGTCCTTCAGGTAAAGCAAAATGTCAGGCATACCACAAACAGGCCCGCACTTCCAAACCTGGTAAGCCGAAGCCCAAAAGAGCCTGGGCTGCCCGTCAGCCAGCTTCCAAGATTGATAAGCCTGCCGCATGACGGGGCAGGCCTCCCCCTGGGGGACCCCAGGGTGTGGGGCCGGCTTCTAGGGTATACCCAGGAATGGTTGAAGACCACTTCAGATGCCTGGGTACGGGAAGTCGTCACTCAAGGTACGCCATAGCCTTCAAAAACCGTCCCCCTCGTCGATTTTGCCTGACAGACGTCCCTTCGGATCAGGTGAAGGCAAAGACTCTACATTCGGTTGTACAGACCCTCCTGGACACAGGAGTGGTAGTACAGGTGCCTCTTGCTCAGAGGGGCCAGGAGTACTATTCTCCGCTGTTTCTAGTCCCGAAACCGAATGGGTCCTCCCGGCCCATTCTCAACCTCAAGGCATTGAACAAGTTTGTCTGAATCTCCAAATTCCGTATGGAAACCCTTCGCTCTATTGTTCTGGCATGGAACCTGGGGATTATATGGTCTTCCCGGATATACAGGATGCTTACCTGCATATTCCTATAGCAGTGTCGCATCAGCAATACCTGAGGTTGGCGGTTGGCAACCTCCATTACCAGTTTTGGGCGTTACCTTTTGGTTTAACCACGGCTCCGCGAGTCTTCACCAAAGTTATGGCGGTGATGATGGCGGAGCTCCGCCGTCAAGGGGTCAGGATCCTACCGTATCTGGACGACTTGTTGATTCTGGAAATTCTCCTACGTCACTTGGATCTGACTGTCCGGTTTCTGCAAGCCCACGGGTGGCTCATCAACTGGAAGAAATCCTCCCTGGTCCCTGCTCAGAGCATGGTGAACCTGGGAGCGCTATTGGACACTCACATCCAGCAGTTGTTCTTGTCTCAGAAGAAAGTCCTGAAGCTTCAGGACAGGATTCGTTGCTTCCTCTCTCGTCTGCAAGTGTCGATACATTCGGCGATGCAGGTGCTGGGCCTCATGGTGTCAGCATTCGACATGGTGGAGTATGCTCAATTCCATTCTCGCCCCCTCCAGAGGCTGATTCTGGCCAAGTGGGACAGCCTGCCTCACCGGCTCAGGTGTCACATGATCTCATTGACTCCGGAGGTCCGTCTGTCGCTGTACTGGTGGTTCCAGGACCAACAATTGTGCAGGGGCCGTCCCTTCTGGATATCCGACTGGGTTCTGTTGACGACGGATGCCAGTCTAAGGGGTTGGGGCGCGGTGTTGGAGCAACACTCCCTTCAGGGTCGGTGGACCAAGGAGGAGTCTCTCCTTCCGATCAACATTCTGGAATTGCGGGCGGTCTTCAATGCATTGAACCTGGCCCAGCATTTAATACAGAACCGTCCTGTTCAAGTACAGTCGGACAACACCACCACAGTGGCTTACATAAACCATCAAGGCGGCACTCGCAGCCGCTTGGCAATGAAGGAAGTCTCACGGATTCTTCAATGGGCAGAACGCCATCTACTGTCCATATCTACAATATTCATTCCGGGAGTCCTGAATTGGGAAGCGGACTTTCTCAGTCGTAAGGACGTACACGCTGGAGAGTGGGGCCTCTATCCAGAAGTGTTTCAACTCATAGTGGAAAGGTGGGGCCTCTAGACGTGGATCTGATGGCGTCTCGACACAATCACAAGGTTCCGGTCTTCAGAGCAAGGACAAGGGATCCTCAAGCAGCATTCGTGGATGTGCTGGCGGTGCCATGGAGGTTTTGGCTGCCGTACGTGTTCCCTCCGTTGTCACTCCTGCCCAGGGTAATTCGGAAGTTCAAGCAAGAAGAAGGAATCCTGCTTCTCATAGCTCCAGCGTGGCCCAGACTGCATTGGTTCTCAGACCTGCAGGGCCTATCGTCAGAGCGTCCAATTCTACTTCCACAACGCCCAGATCTCCTCGTTCAGGGCCCCTGTGTCTACCAGGACCTGGCCCGACTGTCTTGACTGCTTGGCTCTTGAAGCTTACGTCTTGAGGGCTAAAGGTTTTTCTGAGGCGGTCATTAAAACTATGTTGCGGGCCCGGAAACCGGCTTCTGCTCTGATTTACCATAGGGTCTGGCATTCTTACTTTGTTTGGTTCACATCTAACAATTATGACGCTTCTAAGTTTAGTACGGCCAAACTTTTGGCTTTTCTGCAGCAGGGCCTAGGTGTAGGCCTACGTCTGGACCCCTCAAGGTTCATATTTCTGCCTTGGCGGTGTGGTTTCAGAGAAAAATTGCGACCTTGCCTGATGTTCATACCTTTACTCAGGGTGTGTTGCGTACCCAACCTCCCTATGTTCCGCCTGTGGCTCCCTGGGACTTGTCGGTGGTGTTGGAGGCGTTGCAAGAGTCCCCATTTGAACCTCTTGGCTCAGCTGACCTTAAGTGGCTTTCCCTTAAGGTTGTGTTTTTGCTGGCTATTGCCTCCGCTAGAAGAGTGTCGGATTTGGATGCCTTGTCCTGTAGTTCCCCATATCTGCTTTTTCACTGTGACCGGGTGGTTCTTCGAACTCGTCCCGGATATTTGCCTAAGGTGGTATCTTCATTCCACCTTAACCAGGAGATTGTGGGTCCGGTCCTGGTCTCTCCTGACTTGTCTTCCAAAGAGCGGTCTTTGGATGTGGTACGGGCTCTCCGTATCTATGTGAAGAGAACTGCTTCTATTAGGAAATCTGATTCTCTCTTTGTTCTGTTTGGATTTCACAAACGTGGCTGGCCTGCTCACAAGCAGACTTTGGCCAGATGGATTAGAATGGTGATTGCACATGCTTATGTGAGGGCTGGTCTGTCAGCTCCTGCTCACATTACGGCCCATTCTACTCGGTCTGTTGGACCTTCTTGGGCGGCCCGCCGTGGTGCGACCCTTGAACAATTGTGCAAGGCGGCTACGTGGTCCTCAGTGAACACTTTCATAAGGTTCTATGCCTTCGATACTGCCGCTTCCCAGGATGCTTCCTTTGGACGCCGGGTTCTTGTGCCCGCTACAGTGCGTCCCCTCCCATAAGGAACTGCTTTAGGACATCCCCAATGTCTATCCTTGTGGAGCCCAGTGTACCCCACAGCAGAAAACGAGTGTTATGGTAAGAACTTACCTTTGTTAAAACTCTTTCTGTGAGGTACACTGGGCTCCACAAGGCGCCCACCCTGACGCGGTTGGTATGGCATTAGCCGCTGACACTTCTCCTGTCGTGAGAATGTGGTGTATGTGGCTACTAACTGTTGTTGTCTCTTTTCCTGCTACTGCATTGGGCTGGTTAACTAAACTGAGCTCCTGTGCTGGGAGGCGAGATTATAGAGGAGGCGGCACTATGCATCTTGGGAACAGTCAAAGCTTTTGAGCCTGTTGGTGCCTCGGATCAAGATCCTACTCTACATCCCAATGTCTATCCTTGTGGAGCCCAGTGTACCTCGCAGAAAGAGTTTTAACAAACGTAAGTTCTTACCATAAAACTCGTTTTTACCACTTTAAGATCGGCATGGCATGGTACCCTGCTAAAACAGCCTAGCATGAACAGTAACTACATGCATGGAATAGATGCGCTTTAAAATATGATCAGAATAAGGTCCTGATCTAAGAACATTGTTGGTGTTATTAGGGTAGGGTGTTGGAGTTTACAAAGGGTTACGCTCTGGCAATTTGGTGTAAAGTACAGTGTATATCATATTATAATCTATTTTGCTTTTTTTGCAGAAAGGACAGAGAAAATCCCCATGGGTTCTATTAAAAATGTACTTTCCGAGCCAATTGAAGAACATGATGACTATCATATGATGGTAAAAATCTTCTATATTGTCCAGCAAACATTTTACAGGTTACGTCTCCTATATCAAATGCTTGGGACCAGAAGTGTTTTGGATTTTTCCGTATTTTGTATTATTTGCATACCATAATGAGATATCTTGGGGATGGGACTCAAGTCTTAACACAGAATGCATTTATTTCATATACACCGTATACACATAGCCTGTAGATAATTTTATACATTATTCTGAATACTTTTGTGCCTGAAACAAAGGGCCTGATTCAGAGTTGATCGCAGGAGCAAATTTGGGGGGGGGGGGGGGGGGGGGAGGCAGATGCGACATGTGCAGAGAGAGTTAGATTTGGGTGGGGTGTGTTCAAACTGAAATCTAAATTGCAGTGTAAAAATAAGCAGCCAATATTTACCCTGCACAGAAACAAAGTAACCCACCCAAATCTAACTCTCTCTGCAAATGTTATATCTGCCCCACCTGCAGTGCACATGGGCCCTCATTCCGAGTTGTTCGCACGTAGCAACTTTTTGCTGCTCGTGCGCTCAACTAGACGCCGCCTATGGAGGAGTGTATTTTAGCATAGCAGGGCTGAGATCGCTTGTGCAGCCCTGCTATGCTAAAAAAGTTTCCTGCAAAACAAGACCAGGGTCAGACTTACTTACCCTGTGCGACGGATCCAGCGACGAAGGTCTTGGGATTGACGTCAGACATCTGCCCTCCAAACGCCTGGACACGCCTGTGTTCGGATCTCCACGCCTGGAAAACGGTGAGTATCCGCCCACGGAAAACGCCTCCCCGCTGTCAATCTTCTTGCGATCGCGCTAGCGATCACTTTCTTCTCTCTTCTGGTAGTTGCACTGGGCAACGAAGCGCGTGCGCATTGCGGGCGCCGCGCATGCGCAGTTCCGACCCGTTCGCACCGCAGCGAAGAACTGCTGTGTGCGAATGGGTCGGAATGACCCCCATGTTTTTGCCCAACTGCTAACAAATTTGCTGCTGCGATCAGCTCTGAATTACCCTCTCAGTTTGTGTACATTGAACCATCACAAAGCAAACAAATTTCGGTTATGGGAGACTCAACCCGTACTGTCCTAAAATAATAGTAGTTTCCATGTAAAATGGAAGTGTGTAACTTTCTCCAGTAGTTCCACAAAAAATGTAATTCTTATAATTTTGTTCCATGACTTAGAACACACTCCTGTTCTCTACACAGCAGTTGGTGGTAAATAAATTAGTAGCCATCTCTTGAGATGTGTGCGTCATACATACTCAAGTTAATTTATCTTATTCTTTTAGGTTATAAGGCATTAGGTTTGGCAATCGGTGGGTTATCCATTGATGGTACCAATGATGGATAACCTTGATGGTGTGAAACAATCTGCAAGGGTACCATCGATGGTTTCACTCACCGATGGTCACACCTGCTTTAGTGTACCATGAGCTGCAGGCCAATCAGAGCTTGGGGGTGGGGCTTTGCTGGTGTCAGGGGACGGATCTAGGCTGTGTGTCCTGACACCATGGAAAAGAGAGAAATTAACTTAATTAGGTTGCTCTGTAACTTCGATGGCGGGAAACCATCTGGTTCTCCTCCATCGATGGTAAAATTGTTACCATCTTGGTCATGGACCATCGATTATTTTAACCCATTGATGTTCGATGGCCTATAAGGCATTGAAAATCTTTTTTAAAAAAAAGAGGAAATGTATGCATTTTTGTAACATTAATATAGTATATGTTGAGCATGAATTGTGCTTTGGTTAGTGAGATCGGGCGAGTGCATCATATTGTATTCTACAGGGTGTATGAATTATGCACCCTGCACTACAATTCGCATGATAGAACTCCAGTGTCCAGAGCTCTCTGCATGAGTACAGGGGGCTGTTCAGCTAACACTACCATGTAAAGGATAGGGAAACTAAACTGTTATGAATAGTGTAAATGTCAGTCACTTAGGTCAACAGCTGCATATCTTTATAACTGTGCCTGCAATCACCAAGTACACGGAAATAGTGCCGTACCTGGAATTATCAGTTGGCTGGAGCTAGGAGCCTACACAGTGCCTGTATTTACCAACCACCCAGTGCCAGGAGCTAGTGTTACACCTGCAATCATTTACCTTCCAGGAGGCAGGAACTAACACAGTGTCTGTAATCACCAACTGCCCAGAGCCTAGAACTCACACAGCGTCTGCATTCATGAACATGTGCGACTACCAACAGCTACAGTAATTGTTATTCTGCCACCTTATGGGACAGTTGTGCCTCTCCCCCCTCCCCACACACACACCTTTTAGGCTGTAAGCTGCTTTGGGCAGAGCCATCAGAACCTTCTGTATGATTTTCTGTTATGTACTTTGTGCCATGATTTAAGACTTGATCCACGTACAGACCTATGCTTAGTCTCAGGTGGCCTATGTGACAGTTTACCTGCTTCCCATGCACTCACAAACCAAAGGAACTGCAGCTGCCCCGCGTTACTGTATTTGGGTACAGAGAACACTGCTATGTAAGTTCTGCCTCCTGGGAAACACTTATGTGACAGTTCAGTGCAGCGCAAGGTCCTGACCATTACACTACGGAAACCTACCTTGATTTCTCTGACGTCCTAGTGGATGCTGGGAACTCCGTAAGGACCATGGGGAATAGCGGCTCCGCAGGAGACTGGGCACAAAAGTAAAAGCTTTAGGACTACCTGGTGTGCACTGGCTCCTCCCCCCATGACCCTCCTCCAAGCCTCAGTTAGATTTTTGTGCCCGAACGAGAAGGGTGCATACTAGGTGGCTCTCCTGAGCTGCTTAGAGTAAAAGTTTAAATTAGGTTTTTTATTTTCAGTGAGTCCTGCTGGCAACAGGCTCACTGCACCGAGGGACTAAGGGGAGAAGAAGCGAACTCACCTGCGTGCAGAGTGGATTGGGCTTCTTAGGCTACTGGACATTAGCTCCAGAGGGACGATCACAGGCCCAGCCATGGATGGGTCCCAGAGCCGCGCCGCCGGCCCCCTTACAGAGCCAGAAGACAGAAGAGGTCCGGGAAATCGACGGCAGAAGACGTCCTGTCTTCAATAAGGTAGCGCACAGCACCGCAGCTGTGCGCCATTGCTCTCAGCACACTTCACACTCCGGTCACTGAGGGTGCAGGGCGCTGGGGGGGGGGGCGCCCTGAGACGCAATAAAAACACCTTAGATGGCTAAAAATACATCACATATAGCTCCTGGGCTATATGGATGCATTTAACCCCTGCCAGTTTTTCCTTAAAAAAGCGGGAGAAAGGCCGCCGAGAAGGGGGCGGAGCCTATCTCCTCAGCACACAAGCGCCATTTTCCCTCACAGCTCCGTTGGAGGGTAGCTCCCTGGCTCTCCCCTGCAGTCCTGCACTACAGAAACAGGGTAAAACAAGAGAGGGGGGGCACTAATTTGGCAGATTAATAAATACAGCAGCTATATAAGGGAAAAACACTTATATAAGGTTATTCCTGTATATATATAGTGCTCTGGTGTGTGCTGGCAAACTCTCCCTCTGTCTCCCCAAAGGGCTAGTGGGGTCCTGTCCTCTATCAGAGCATTCCCTGTGTGTGTGCTGTGTGTCGGTACGTTGTGTCGACATGTATGAGGAGGAAAATGGTAGGGAGGCGGAGCAATTGCCTGTAATAGTGATGTCACCCCCTAGGGAGTCGACACCTGACTGGATGGTCTTATGGAAGGAATTACGTGATAGCGTCAGCACTTTACAAAAGACTGTTGACGACATGAGACAGCCGGAAAAACAGTTAATACCTGTCCAGGCGTCTCAAACACCGTCAGGGGCTCTAAAGCGCCCGTTACCTCAGATGGTCGACACAGACCCAGACACGGACACTGACTCCAGTGTCGACGGTGAGGAAACAAACGTATTTTCCAGTAGGGCCACACGTTACATGATCACGGCAATGAAGGAGGCTTTGAACATTTCTGATACTACAAGTACCACAAAAAAGGGTATTATGTGGGGTGTGAAAAAACTACCCGTAGTTTTTCCTGAATCAGATGAATTAAATCAAGCGTGGGTTTCCCCCGATAAAAAACTGCTAATTTCTAAAAAATTATTGGCATTATACCCTTTCCCGCCAGAGGTTAGGGCGCGTTGGGAAACACCCCCTAGGGTAGATAAGGCGCTCACACGCTTATCAAAACAAGTGGCGTTACCGTCTCCTGATACGGCCGCCCTCAAAGAGCCAGCTGATAGGAAGCTGGAAAATATCCTAAAAAGTATATACACACATACTGGTGTTATACTGCGACCAGCAATCGCCTCAGCCTGGATGTGCAGTGCGGGGCTGGCTTGGTCGGATTCCCTGACTGAAAATATTGATACCCTGGACAGGGAAAGTATATTATTGACTATAGAGCATTTAAAGGATGCATTTCTATATATGCGAGATGCACAGAGGGATATTTGCACTCTGGCATCAAGAGTAAGTGCGCTGTCCATTTCTGCCAGAAGAGGGTTATGGACGCGACAGTGGTCAGGTGATGCGGATTCCAAACGGCATATGGAAGTATTGCCGTATAAAGGGGAGGAGTTATTTGGGGTCGGTCTATCGGACCTGGTGGCCACGGCAACGGCTGGGAAATCCACCTTTTTACCCCAGGTCACCTCTCAGCAGAAAAAGACACCGTCTTTTCAGGCTCAGTCCTTTCGTCCCCATAAGGGCAAGCGGGCAAAAGGCCACTCATATCTGCCCCGGGGCAGAGGAAGGGGAAAAAGACTGCAGCAGGCAGCCTCTTCCCAGGAACAGAAGCCCTCCCCCGCTTCTGCCAAGTCCTCAGCATGACGCTGGGGCCTTACAAGCGGACTCAGGTACGGTGGGGGGTCGTCTCAAGAATTTCAGCGCGCAGTGGGCTCACTCGCAAGTGGACCCCTGGATCCTGCAGGTAGTATCTCAGGGGTACAAATTGGAATTCGAGACGTCTCCCCCTCGCCGGTTCCTGAAGTCTGCTTTACCAACGTCTCCCTCCGACAGGGAGGCGGTATTGGAAGCCATTCACAAGCTGTATTCCCAGCAGGTGATAATCAAGGTACCCCTCCTACAACAGGGAAAGGGGTATTATTCCACGCTGTTTGTGGTACCGAAGCCGGACGGCTCGGTGAGACCTATTTTAAATCTGAAATCATTGAACACTTACATACAAAGGTTCAAATTCAAGATGGAGTCACTCAGAGCAGTGATAGCGAACCTGGAAGAAGGGGACTATATGGTGTCTCTGGACATCAAGGATGCTTACCTCCATGTCCCAATTTGCCCTTCTCACCAAGGGTACCTCAGGTTTGTGGTACAGAACTGTCACTATCAGTTTCAGACGCTGCCGTTTGGATTGTCCACGGCACCCCGGGTCTTTACCAAGGTAATGGCCGAAATGATGATTCTTCTTCGAAGAAAAGGCGTCTTAATTATCCCTTACTTGGACGATCTCCTGATAAGGGCAAGGTCCAGGGAACAGTTAGAGGTCGGAGTAGCACTATCTCAAGTAGTACTACGACAGCACGGGTGGATTCTAAATATTCCAAAATCGCAGCTGATTCCGACGACACGTCTGCTGTTCCTAGGGATGATTCTGGACACAGTCCAGAAAAAGGAGAAAGCCAGGGAGTTATCCGAGCTAGTCAGGAACCTCCTAAAACCAGGCCAAGTGTCAGTGCATCAATGCACAAGGGTCCTGGGAAAAATGGTGGCTTCTTACGAAGCGATTCCATTCGGCAGATTCCACGCAAGAACTTTTCAGTGGGATCTGCTGGACAAATGGTCCGGATCGCATCTTCAGATGCATCAGCGGATAACCCTGTCTCCAAGGACAAGGGTGTCTCTCCTGTGGTGGTTGCAGAGTGCTCATCTTCTAGAGGGCCGCAGATTCGGCATTCAGGACTGGGTCCTGGTGACCACGGATGCCAGCCTGAGAGGCTGGGGAGCAGTCACACAGGGAAAAAATTTCCAGGGCTTGTGGTCAAGCATGGAAACGTCATTTCACATAAATATCCTGGAACTAAGGGCCATTTACAATGCCCTAAGTCAAGCAAGGCCTCTGCTTCAGGGTCAGCCGGTGTTGATCCAGTCGGACAACATCACGGCGGTCGCCCACGTAAACAGACAGGGCGGCACAAGAAGCAGGAGGGCAATGGCAGAAGTTGCAAGGATTCTTCGCTGGGCGGAAAATCATGTGATAGCACTGTCAGCAGTGTTCATTCCGGGAGTGGACAACTGGGAAGCAGACTTCCTCAGCAGACACGACCTCCACCCGGGGGAGTGGGGACTTCACCCAGAAGTCTTCCACATGATTGTGAACCGTTGGGAAAAACCAAAGGTGGACATGATGGCGTCCCGCCTCAACAAAAAACTAGACAGATATTGCGCCAGGTCAAGGGACCCTCAGGCAATAGCTGTGGACGCTCTGGTAACACCGTGGGTGTACCAGTCAGTGTATGTGTTCCCTCCTCTGCCTCTCATACCCAAGGTACTGAGAATCATAAGAAGGAGAGGAGTAAGGACTATACTCGTGGCTCCGGATTGGCCAAGAGATGCTCACGGAGGACCCGTGGCCTCTACCTCTAAGAAAGGACCTGCTCCAGCAGGGACCCTGTCTGTTCCAAGACTTACCGCGGCTGCGTTTGACGGCATGGCGGTTGAACGCCGGATCCTGAAGGAAAAAGGCATTCCGGATGAAGTCATCCCTACCCTGATCAAAGCCAGGAAGGATGTAACCGTGCAACATTATCACCGTATTTGGCGTAAATATGTTGCGTGGTGTGAGGCCAGGAAGGCCCCTACAGAGGAATTTCAACTGGGTCGATTCCTGCATTTCCTGCAAACAGGACTGTCTATGGGCCTAAAATTAGGGTCCATTAAGGTTCAAATTTCGGCCCTGTCGATTTTCTTCCAGAAAGAACTGGCTTCAGTTCCTGAAGTTCAGACGTTTGTCAAGGGGGTACTGCATATACAGCCTCCTTTTGTGCCTCCAGTGGCACCTTGGGATCTCAATGTAGTTTTGGGGTTCCTAAAATCACATTGGTTTGAACCACTCACCACTGTGGACTTAAAATATCTCACATGGAAAGTGGTAATGCTGTTAGCCCTGGCGTCAGCCAGGCGTGTCTCAGAATTGGCGGCTTTATCCTATAAAAGCCCTTACCTAATTTTTCATACGGACAGGGCAGAATTGAGGACTCGTCCTCAATTTCTCCCTAAGGTGGTTTCAGCGTTTCACTTGAACCAGCCTATTGTGGTACCTGCGGCTACTAGGGACTTGGAGGACTCCAAGTTGCTGGACGTAGTCAGGGCCCTGAAAATATATGTTTCCAGGACGGCTGGAGTCAGAAAATCTGACTCGCTGTTTATCCTGTATGCACCCAACAAGCTGGGTGCTCCTGCTTCTAAGCAGACTATTGCTCGTTGGATTTGTAGTACAATTCAGCTTGCACATTCTGTGGCAGGCCTGCCACAGCCAAAATCTGTAAAAGCCCATTCCACAAGGAAAGTGGGCTCATCTTGGGCGGCTGCCCGAGGGGTCTCGGCTTTACAACTTTGCCGAGCAGCTACTTGGTCAGGGGCAAACACGTTTGCTAAATTCTACAAATTTGATACCCTGGCTGAGGAGGACCTGGAGTTCTCTCATTCGGTGCTGCAGAGTCATCCGCACTCTCCCGCCCGTTTGGGAGCTTTGGTATAATCCCCATGGTCCTTACGGAGTTCCCAGCATCCACTAGGACGTCAGAGAAAATAAGAATTTACTTACCGATAATTCTATTTCTCGTAGTCCGTAGTGGATGCTGGGCGCCCATCCCAAGTGCGGATTGTCTGCAATACTTGTACATAGTTATTGTTAACTAATCGGGTTCTTGTTGTGAGCCATCTATTCAGAGGCTCCTCTGTTATCATGCTGTTAACTGGGTTTCATATCACAAGTTGTACGGTGTGATTGGTGTGGCTGGTATGAGTCTTACCCGGGATTCAAAATCCTTCCTTATTGTGTACGCTCGTCCGGGCACAGTATCCTAACTGAGGCTTGGAGGAGGGTCATGGGGGGAGGAGCCAGTGCACACCAGGTAGTCCTAAAGCTTTTACTTTTGTGCCCAGTCTCCTGCGGAGCCGCTATTCCCCATGGTCCTTACGGAGTTCCCAGCATCCACTACGGACTACGAGAAATAGAATTATCGGTAAGTAAATTCTTATTTTTTATGCTTGCACCTCTATGGGGTGTGAGCTAGAACCAGCGAGTTTTCCCTGCCTGGAAATCCTGCAATGTATTGGCCTATAAGGTTTTATCTATACTTTGTGGCTAATTGAATTGTGCCTTATTCTTTGCGTTTACTCTTATATAGTACAGGAGGAAACAGTGTATAAAACAAATGTTCTCAAACATGACCGGTTAATTTAGAGCGAAAAAACTCTTAAGTTAGGAGTTTACATTATTTTATCTTTTGACTAATGATGACAAAGGATATAGGGGCAGATGTATTAAGCCTGGAGAAGTGGCAAAGCAGTGATAAGTGCAAAGTGATAATGCACCAGCCAATCAGCTCCAATATGTAAACTGACAGGAGCTGATTGGCTGGTGTGTTATCACCTTGCACTTATGACTGCTTTATCACTTCTCCGGCCTTAATACATCTGCCCCACTGTACTATAAAAAAAATGTTCTTTTTAATGTGTTCTGCAGCAGTTGTGCCCATTTCTGATGTATATCTTGTTGTGTTGGCAGGCATTTCAGCTGGGTCCTACTGAAGCGTCTTACTACTGGGTATACTGGGTGCCGGTGCAGTACGTGGATGCCATTAAGGACACAGTGTTAGGGAAATGGCAGTATTTTTGAAGTTACGTTCACCTCTGGCACAGGACACAAGACCGTGAGAGAAAATTAACCCACAGTCACCGCCTTTTCTCATCCCGCATCCCGGACACCAATAAATCCCCTTTACCCACTGCTCCATGGAAACTTACAGGGGTGGAACTTTTACCATTGTGAAGTATCCCATGGGGCACAGAATGCTTATTCTGTAGGAGCCAGAGGTGACCTATCCAATATAGTTTACATTTTTAACTTTTTGCAAGTTGCGGGATCACGCCCGCCACTGCGTCAGCCATATATTGAAGTAAATAAAGCGAAAAAGCCTCCCCTTCTTCTTCTTTTTTTTTTTAACCCTGTAAGTGCCAGGGAGACCAATAGAGACCCACCACCTCCAACACCACCTCTATTGGTTCCCCTGCACGGCCTTGAGAAGTAGTGATGATTTGATGCTGACCGCTTGGAACACAGACACCCCATCACAGCAAGCAGGACTCCCTTCAGTACATGCTGAGTTTTTGTGACAACACTGTTACAGCGAGGCAAATCTTTTTGTGAATTCTCTTTATACTTAGTATTTGTCACTACGGTAATGGAGGGATGTCAACCTGCTTCTTTGTTTTTTTTTTATTTTATTTTATTTTTGTTTTTGTTTTGGGTTCTTACGATAGAAAATAATTAAATGGATGCAGGAGAGGCTGCACTGTACACATTTGTCCTTGCCCTTATGTAAGTTGGTTTAAGGTGTTTTTATAAATGAAGTAAATATAAGCATCGCGTTACAGGTTCTAGGGGAACCTGGATAATTTGTCAGGGCTCGGGAGGTAGTAAATCTGTATTACCAACTAATAGCTAAATTTCTCTCACCTACGTCTGCGTTTACTCCTTCGGTGCTACTCTATGCGGTGAAAATAAGGGCCAATCAGAGCGGCAATAACTTATATTTGGCTTCTGATTGGTCCTCCTCCACCTTTTGAAAGGGGGCGAATTTAAAATCCTTGCCAATTTTATGTTACAGGATATCAAGGCTGCCTGGGGCAGGGGAGGGAGAGCAGGCGAGTCAAATTTGGTCAAGCACTTCTACAGGTTTAAGAAGTGACTCACACAAATGTCACCATATTGTGTGACATGACACTGCTCCACCGCAGTCTTTGCCCTGGATGCGATGGTGTACAGAAAGCAGCATTGCGGTGAAGGAAGGGAGAGAGAAAAGCAACATGTAGAAGAAGCTGCGAGAATGCATGCACAAGTTAGTAGTTTAACAATCTGACTTAGTGTACTAGATGAATAGGTAGGGATATACGCTACAAAGAAAAAAACAGCTAGTGGTGTGTTAAAATCTAAGAGAACATAAAATTTGAGTCATATAAAATACCAGACATTTATTAAAAACTATACATACAATGGGGCAGATGTATTAAGCCTGGAGAAGTGATAAAGCAGTGATAAGTGCAAGGTGATAACGCACCAGCCAATCAGCTCCAATATGTAAATTGACAGGAGCTGATTGGCTGGTGCGTTATCACCTTCAACTTATTACTGCTTTATCACTTCTCCAGGTTTAATACATCTGCCCCCATATCCTATATAATAAAAGGCTAACGCTGCTCCTCCTGTATGGGGGGGATTTCAAGTGTTTTGCACGCCGGCAGCCACTAGATGGCATACGACAGAGCAATTCAAGTGCATGCACAGCTTCCAGCACTGACATTACTGTTATGTTGTTCTGTCATTTTGATGGGCTGGTAACTAGTGAGCATATAATATGCTAAATGTAATTAGCACCTACAAGGTTTGGGGGGGGCGTCACCTGCTGCTACGGCTCTTCCAAATTCCATTGTGTTTACAAAACTAAATGGTTGCTCAACTAAATATGGATGATCAGAGGATCCTGTTTATCTTTACATCTCCGACGACAGGGATTATACATCATCCGGGGGAAAGTAAGATACCTGCTGTGTTACTAAGCGGTATATTTGGAGCTATCTATACATTAAAGTCTGGAACACTTTTACTGTGCTATTTGGGTCTATTATTTATATACTGAGATTACAATATTGGAACGATCAATGTTTGGTATTTTAGGTGTATTTCCCTTACGTCCTAGAGGATACTGGGGTCCACATTAGTACCATGGGGTATAGATGGGTCCACTAGGAGCCTTGGGCACTTTAAGAAATCAATAGTGTGCGCTGGCTCCTCCCTCTATGCCCCTCCTACCAGACTCAGTTTAGAAAATGTTCCCAGAGAAGCCGGTCACGCTTAGGGAAGCTCCTGAAGAGTTTTCTGCATTTATTTTCTGTTTGTTGTTTTCAGCCTGTCTGCTTCGTGGGACTTAGGAGGGGCGGAACGGCCCAACCTCCTATAGGGTTTATGGTCCCGTTCCCCACTGGCAGGACAATGAGCTCCTGAGGGTCCTATTCACAAGCCCCACCACGGTGAGCGTACAGTCCCGAAGCACGCCGCCACCCCTAACAGAGCCAGAAGTAAGAAGAATGGTGAGTAGGTGGCCGGCATCCCGGTTAGCGGGTTGCCGGCTTTAATGGCGGCATCAGGGTATGGAGCGCAGCACTGACATGCAGACTGTGTCTCCAGACTCAGTACAACATGCTGTATGTGTGTGTGTTTCCGCTGTGAGGGGCGAGCTGAGCTTACAGGGGTTCTAACACGCTGCTAAACTTCTCGAACACCTCAGCCAGTATAATAAAACCGGGAAGACTGCGCGCCATGACGGGGGCGAGGCTTCACTGTGAGCGTATCCAGCAGCTCACCAGCGCCATTTTCCTTCTGCAGCTCACACTGACACGACGTACAGGGAAGCGCAGCTCCTCCACAAAGACTCCACATTTCCTCAGCGGTACCAGGGGGTCATAGTAAGGGGGGGGAGCGGTGTTAGAATACTAAGCCTTATTAACGAGCTTAGTTTGCGACCCAGCTGAGCTTGACTTTAGCGTAAAGGGAGCAGTGTGGCTGGCTCCATCTTCTCTTTGTCTCCCTGCGGGCTCTGTGTGGGTTAACTGTGCATTCACCTTTACTGTGTGTGAGAGTGTGTGTCCCTTCACATTACCGTGTCAAGGGAGTGTGTTTCCTGCACAGCAGAGTGTTTGTCTTCCCCGGAGGATTCACTACAGTGTACCCAGGATAGTACACATTCTCAGGCTAGTGGGTCTGAACCCGCGTGGTTGGATTCCCTTAAAGGGATGAGCTCACATATTTCTAATAAATTATCCAATAATGAGAAAGAGACGCAATTCTAAAGACAGTCTATGGATGACCTGATGACTAGAGATTCAGTTCCCATACCAGCGTCTCAGACCCCTGCCATTTGTCCACAGAAGCGTACTCTGGCCCAAATCCTGCAGGCTGACACTGATGATGACATATCCTACGCGGAGGAGGATGAAGTGGACTCGTGGGGGGGATGCAGCCCTGTCACAAGGAATACAGGCCCTGATAGAAGCTATTAGAGAAGTCCTGCACAATTCCTAACAAGGTGGCGGAGGTGGATGAGGAATCTTATTTTAATGTAAAAAAAGAAATCCTCTGCTCCTTTTCCTGCTTCAAAGGAGTTAAATTCTCTGTTTGAAGAAACTTGGGTTAATCCGGACAAGAAGTTTTAGATCCCTAAAAGGTTACTCACATCCTTCCCATTTCCTCAGGATGACAGGAAAAAGTGGGAAAATCCACCTATTGTTGATGCATCGGTATCTAGGTTGTCACGTAAGATAGTCTTACCTGTCCCTGGGGCAGCCTCCTTAAAGGACACAGCTGACCACAAAATTGAGGTCACTCTCAAATACCTGTATACAGCTGCTGGGGTGGCCCAGAGACTCACTATTGCTTGTGCATGGATCACTAGGGCCATTGCAAAATGGTCAGGTAATCTAATTGACGGGTTAGATTCATTATCCAGGGGTGAGATCATTTTACTTCTGCAGCATATACAGAACTCTGCTAATTTTATGGTGGAGGCCATAAAGTAAATTGGTTTCCTGAACGCACGCGCTACTGCCATGGCAGTGTCAGCATGCAGCGGGTTGTGGCTACGCCAGTGAACTGCGGATGAGGATTCCAGGAAAGGCATGGAAAGACTACCATTTACAGGTGAAGCCCTTTTTAGAGATGAACTGGATACGTGGATATCCAAGGCTACGACGGGTAAGTCTACATACCTTCCTTCCGCAGCACCCCCAGCTAGGAAAACCTACACTGCTCCAACTCTGCAGTCCTTTCGGACAGCGAAATTTAAAAGTAAATCCAAAGGTTCATCTACAGCCTTCAAAGGCAATAGAGGTAAACCCAGAAAACCTGCAATTGCAGTTTCACAGGAACAGACCTCTGGTTCTGCTTCCTCAAAGCTTTCAGCATGACGGTGGACCACACTGCCTGGAAGACAGACAGGTGGGAACCCGATTGAGATATTTCAGTCACACATGGGCAAAATCATGCCTGGATCCATGGGTCAAAGATCTTATCGCCCAGGGATACAGACTGGAGTTTCAGGAACTCCCACCTCACAGATTCTTCAAGTCAGGCTTACCAGCTTCTCCAGAAGCAAGCATGACCAGTTCCACTTCAACTGCAAAACTAGGTTTATTATTCCAAACTGTTTGTTTTACCGAAACTGGACAATTCGGTAAGGCCCATTTTAAACCTCAAGTCACTGAACCCATACTTACGGGTGTTCAAATGCAAGATGGAGTCTCTGAGAGCGGTGATCTCAGGTCTGGAGGAGGGGGAATTCCTGGTGTCTCTGGATATCAAGGATGCGTACCTTCATATTCCAATTTGGCTGCCTCATCAGGCTTATCTAAGGTTTGCATTACAGGACTGTCACTACCCGTTCCAGGCCCTGCCATTTGGCCTCTCCACGGCACCGAGGGTGTTCACCTAGGTAATGGCAGAGATGATGTTTCTCCTCCTCAAGCATGGAGTGAACATAATACCGTACCTGGACGATCTGCTGATAAAAGCACCATTCAGGGAGAGGTTGTTAGACAACATTGCCCTCTCAACACGACTACTCCAGGATCACGGGTGGATTATGAACCTGCCAAAATCTCACCTGGAACCAACACGGAGGATTCCGTTCCTGGGGGTGATACTGGATACGGAGGCACAGAAGGTATTCCTTCCATTGGAAAAGGCATTGGTAATTCAGTCGATGTTGCGGGACATTCTAAGACCGACCCAGATATCGGTGCATCTATGCATTCGCCTCCTGGGGAAGATGCAGTACGGAAGGTTTCACGCAAGGTCCTTCCAACTGGATCTGTTGGACGAATGGTCCGGATTGCGTCTTCACATGCACCAGAGGATACGTCTGTCGCCAAAAGCCAGGATTTCTCTTCTGTGGTGGCTTCAGACTTCTTACCTGACCGAGGGCCGAAGGTTCGGGATTCAAAATTGGATTCTGCTAACCACAGACGCAAGCCTCAGAGGTTGGGAAGCAGTCACCCAAGGGGAACAGTTCCAAGGAAAATGGTCAAGTCAGGAAACCATTCTTTCGATCAACATTCTGGAACTCAGGGCTCTATACAAGGCCCTTCTACAGGCATCACATCTTCTTCAGGATCACGCAATTCAGGTTCAGTCGGACAATGTGACGGCAGTAACATACATTAACTGACAGGGCGGAACGAAGAGCAGAGCAGCAATGTCAGAGGTAACAAGGATTCTCCTCTGGGCAGAACGGTATGCTGTGGCATTGTCGGCAGTCTTCATTCTGGGAGTTGACAACTGGGAAGCAGACTTCCTCAGCAGACACGACCTCCACCCAGGGGAGTTTGGCCTTCACCCGGAGGTGTTCGGGTGCTTGACACGTTGGTGAGGAATTCCACAATCGACATGATGGCCTGATGGCTTCTCGTCTCAACAAGAAGCTCAAGCGGTATTGTTAAAGGTCGAGAGACCCACAAGCAGTGGCGGTGGACGCTCTGGTGACTCCATGGGACTACCTGGTGGTGTACGTGTTTCCAGCACTTCCATTGATCCCAAGAATTCTCAAAAGAATAAAAAGGGAAAAGGTTCAAGCTATTCTCATTGCTCCGGACTGGCCAAGAAGGGCCTGGTACACTGATCTACTGGAGATGCTTCTAGAGGACCCATGGCCTCTACCTCTTCACGAAGATTTTCTACAACACGGGTCGTTCGTCTATCAAGACTTACCGCAGCTACGTTTGACGGCATGGAGGTTGAGCGTCAAATTCTAGCCCGGAAAGGGATCCTGGACAGGGTTATTCCAACCTTGATCCAAGCCAGAAAGGGGGTAACATCTAAACATTACCTTGGTGTGAGAACAGGAAATTTCCTTCGGTGGAATTTCAACTGGGACGTTTTCTCCTTTTTCTGCAGTCAGGAGTGGATGTTGGCCTACGTTTGGGCTCCTTTAAAAGTCCAGATTTCGACCTTATCCATTTTATTCCAGAAACAATTGGCTTCTCTCCCGGAGGTTCAGAAATTTTTGAAGGGTGTTCTGCACATCCAACCGCCCTTTATGCCTCCTACGGCATCTCAACGTAGTGTTACAGTTCCTGCAATCGGAATGGTTTGAGCCTTTACAGGACGTTGACGGCAAGTTTCTTACGTGGTAGGCCGTCACACTGTTGGCCTTGGCTTCAGCAAGGCGTGTGTCGGAGCTGGGGGCCTTGTCTCACAAAAGCCCCTATTTGATTTTTCATGAAGATAGAGCTGAACTCAGAACTCGTCAGCAGTTTCTTCCAAAGGTGGTGTTTGCGTTTCATATCAGCCAACCTATTGTGGTTCCGGTGGTTAGCGACACCTCTGTTACTTCAAAGTACTTGGATGTTGTGAGGGCTTTGAAGGTCTATGTGAAGCGGACAGGTCGTCACAGGAAATCGGACTCGCTGTTTGTTTTCTATGATCCCAATAAAATTGGGTGTCCTGCTTCAAAGCAGTTTATTGCTCGCTGGATCAGGTTTACTATCCAGCATGCTGATTCTATGGCAGGTGTTTGCCGGTTCCAAGATCTGTACAGACCCACTCTATTAGGTCGGTGGGTTCTTCCTGGGCGGCTGCCCGGGGTGTCTCGGCTTTACAGCTCTGCTGAGCAGCTACTTGGTCAGGTTCGAACATGTTTGCTAAGTTCTACAAGTTCGATACTTTGTCCTCTGAGGACCTTCAGTTTGGTAAATCTGTTCTGCGGGAACCTCAGCACTCTCCCACCCGGTTTGGGAGCTTTGGTACATCCCCATGGTACTAATGTGGACCCCAGTATCCTCTAGAACGAAAGAGGTAAAAAAAATTCTCATAGTTTGTAGAGGATACTGGGCACCTGCCCAGTGCTTCGTGTTTTCCTGCACTTTTACTTGGTTCAGTATTGTTGTTGGTTCAGCTGTTGCTGTTCCTGTTCAAGTTTGGTTAGCATGGCTTTCCTCTTGTTTTGTGTGTGCTGGTTCGAATCTCACCACTGTTCTTTTAAATCCTCTCAAAGTATGTCCGTCTCCTCGGGCACAGTTTCTAGACTGAGTCTGGTAGGAGGGGCATAGAGGGAGGAGCCAGCGCACACTATTGATTTCTTAAAGTGCCCAAGGCTCCTAGATGACCCGTCTATACTCAATGGTACTAATGTGGACCCCAGTATCCTCTACGGACTACGAGAAAAGGATATACCGGTAGGTAATTAAAATCCTATTTTTACTTTTAGCATATTATATGCTCATATTTGTTTGTAGTTTTAAATAAATGTCTGGTATTTTATATGGCTGACTCTAACTTAATGTTCTTAGGGCCTTGTTCGGGTTTTTAGCAATCCAAAAACGTTAGCAGTTGGGCAAAACCATGTGCAGTGCAGGTGGGGCAGATGTAACATGTACAGAGAGAGTTAGATTTGGGTGGGGTGTGTTCAAACTGAAATCTAAATTGCAGTGTAGAAATTAAGCAGCCAGTATTTACCCTGCACAGAAACAATATAATCCGCCCAAATCTAACTCTCTCTTCACGTTACATCTGCCCCAACTGCAGTGCAGCATGGTGATGCCCAATTGCTAACATTTTTTCGTTTGCGAACAAACCTGAATAACCCCCTTAGTTTTTAACACACCACTAGCGGTTTGTACCTGATCTTTTTCTTTTTGGGTTCTATATATACTGTAAGTAAAACGGACAGAGTTTTATCAGTACAGCAGCTTGGGGTGTTATGCTGTGAGATACAGCGAATAATTAGTTATTCATTATCTTATAAAGTGTTTTACATACACAAAAGGTCACTGAACCAGTGCCATCAGGAGTCAATCCAATTTATCTTGTCTTTAGGGATATTCTCTACACTGTGATAACCATATTCATTTCATTTTGGGGTAACCCATAGCATTTTATGTGTTTCGTGCAGGCTAAACTTCCCATACACCGGTAGATTGGTCTAGAAGAATTTAGAGTCATGTGTCTCACCAAATTGAATGTGATTGGAAAGTCTAGTTGTTTGCCTATCATCTGTTACCTTACACCAGGGGTGGGGAACCGTTGTTGAAATACACATACCAACATGCCCTGCAACAGTTTTGCTATTTGGTCATGCTAAAACTGTTGCAGGGCATGCTGGGATCTGTAGTTCAACAACAGCTGGAGGGCCGCAGGTTCTCCACCCCTGCCTTACACTGTGCACCATGGGGGTTATTCAGGTTTGTTAGCAAACCAAAAAAGCACACTAATGGGCAAAACCATGTCGCACTGCAGGTGGGGCAGATGTAACATGTGCAGAGAGATTTAGATTTGAGTGGGTTACTGTACAGTATATTGTTTCTGTGCAGAGGTAAATACTGGTTGCTTTATTTTTACACTGCAATTTGGATTTTATTTGGATCACACCCCACCGAAATCTTAATCTCTCTGCACATGTTACATCTGCCCTACCTGCAGTGCAACATGGTTTTGTCCATTCGTGTGCTTTTTTGGTTTCCTAACAAAGCTGAATAGGCCCAATATTCTTTATAGGTCTGTGTATGAGTGAAAAATATATAAATAGCGTCATCTTCAGGTGGCATGACTATACATGATATTGAGGCAAGTAAAGCTATGTACAGTATGTTTTATTAAATACTTAAACATCAGAGGAAAACTAATGCAGAGTTCTGCTGCTTTCATAGCCTATACTTGGAATTAGGAAGAAGCCACATACATGATATATGGCAAACTCATGTTCTTGTATAAAAATATGTATTTGGGTTTTAGTTTAAGCATACAACAGAAGGTGGTTTTAAGTCATACTCATAGGTACTGAAAATGGACAGAACCACTCTATGAACAAACTCTTAAGCGGGGTACACACTAAAGCGATGTTGGGCCGATATACCGTTTCGTAACGACAAATTGTCTACATAGCTCTGAGTGTACGGGTGGTTGCGCACTCCCGCTGTCCCTAGCAACAGACGCTAGGTTTAATGTGCTGCCTATTTAACCTAGTGATATCGCTAGCGACGTTGGTTATGCTTATGAAGGACGGAACATGATTGTTGTGTCCTTCATAAAAATAGTTCTTATGTGTACACAGTATCTGGGCTTAAGGGCGTTCGTTCCGATGTCGCAACAAATACCCATCGCTCCAGTGTGTATCCATCTTAAGACTCCACTTTGAACAAGATGTTTTATATAATGTTTGAATCCATTTGCACTCTCTGTACTCACAAAACACCCTAAGCAAGTGTCTGATGCTGGCCATACACTAGGACGATATTGCATACGAATGTACGATTTCGACGTGTTGTTCGATGCATCGTGTGCACATTGTGCATGTTTTGGGTACAATTGTGATGCCAGGCCCTGCATCAAATGATCATACATGCAGCCCATTTTATCCATCGTAATCATTTTCACATAGTACCTTGTTTTATGCACATACGATGCATCGTTTGATGGATCATTCGATCAGCATCATTTTGAGTGGCATTTTTTTCAAGGTGGTCACATGCTTTTGTGAGGCATACAATCGCTTGATAGATTGTATGCTTCATTGTATGCACATCGTGTGTCTAGAGCTCCCAGAGGAATTGAATGGAAATCGTGACGGGAATCGGATCGGATGCTGGTCGTTCTAGTGTATGGCTAGCCTAAAGCCTGGAGGTGATAGAGTATCTCACACATGCATCGTGACCTGCAGGATTGCCATCGTTTGGGTACTCAGGAACTAGGCTCTTCAGATTGTTTTGGTGAAGGCCATTTTCTTGGAGATCAAGGTGTATTAAACTCATGTACTGAACTCCATAAAGATGGTTTCTGTAATTGGGACATCATTTTGTTTTGTTTTTCCAAATGAAGACTTGATTTGTCCTTGTCTCCATGAGTGATTATTCTTAATGATGTATGGGCACTTTTGTTTTGTGGAAATTGACCCCTGTATTACTGCAACAACTGGAAGCACAGTCAGACTATGTGTTTAGCTGCATTTGATTGATTGATTGATTGATTAATTAACGATGCATCTTGCCTTTCATTGCTGCATCGTGTGACTATCTAAACAACGCTCCTCTGCTTTCAACATCACTGATTTCCCTGTGTGGATTTAACATTATAGAGACAGCTTTACAATCCTTTCTCTTATCCTATTTTATACATCCTATGAAGTATATACTTAAACTATACTGTAACCGTAAAAGGGTTTTATTAAGAATAACCCACTGACCATAAGGAGTCTATTCTATTCCTTGTGGTCGGGCACTAAAAGCCATGAGAGGTGTGAGTTTGGGTGCCATTGAAGTGTGAAGTCATGGCAACGGGATTTCACACACTTTGCGGGGAATTGGATTGACCTATCCTTACATAATACTCTGCCATTTAAATACTATCTCATTCCATAAAAATGTTGCCTTGTATTTGGTATAAAAATGGTGGTGATAGTGTCGTATTTATTTGGTTTTGTAACTGACGCGACAATTTCATGGACTGAGCCAACACTGAAGATAAGGTGCACCAGCTGAGACGTCTGAAAATATAACCCTGAAAGTTACATGTGTACAATACATTGGGCCTAATTCAGACCTGATCACAGTGCAAATTTGATCATGGTTTTGCCCATTACTAGAGTGACCATATTATCCCTTTTACCTGGGACACTCGTGGATTACACAGGTTCTGTGGCTGGTTAAAACCATCTGAAATGTAGGCTTGAAGTCAGCCAGCCACAGAACCTGTGTAATCCATAAGCGTCCCAGGTAAAAGGGATAATATGGTCACTCTAGTAATGGGCAAAACCATGTACACTGCAGGTGGGGCAAAACCATGTGCACTGCAGGTGCATGAGAGAGTAAAGGGGGGTACTCACGGAGCGATATTCTAAGCAATCTGACTAGATTGCTTAGAATTTAAGCAGGATCGCTCTGTGTGTACCCCATACAGCGATAGCTGTAGATTGGCCTGCTAGATTGGCCTGCTGGGTGAAGTGAGCGGCCCCCCATCTCCTCCCGCACGCTCAGCACAGATCGCGCTGTGCTGAGCGGTTCGCTCAGCACGCATCTCTCCCACATCGGCCCGTCTATATGGGCCTTTAGATTTGGGTGGGTTATATTGTTTCTGTGCAGGGTACATACTGGCTGCTTTATTTTTACCCTGCAATTTAGATTACAGGATGAACACACCCCACCCAAATCTACTCTCTCTGCACATGTTATATCTGCCCCCCCTCCTGCAGTGCACATGGTTTTGCCCATTAGCTAACAAATTTGCTGCTGTCATCAGGTCTGAATTAGGCCCAATGTTAGATGATGATCTTCCTGATGTTTCACCACAGTTTTAAATCACCCTAAAAAAACAAGCTCACAATAGGTAAGTATCAACAGTTAGTCTACGTCTCAATGTGTCCTCTTCAATATACACAATACAGAATGTATGGAAACTAATTGTTTTTAATTTGCAAAGCACGATCCACAAACTCCGACATTACAGATTTTAAGGCTGGTCATGTTTGAGTCAAGAAGGTTAAATCAAATTGAGTAAGGTACTAATTAAGGGCCAGATCCAGACCTGGATGCAGCTGCGCGGTCGCTTGCAGCGAACGAATCCAGGTGGACTGCGCAGGCGCACTAATTGTGTGCGAACTTACACCTTGCGGCTGCATCCCAGAAAGATGCGGCGGGAATATGATTGAGGACGTACGGGGATCAATTTCGGGGCGGCTGCGTGACGTCACATGCAGCCGCTCCGGAATAAAAATGGGCGCTGACCGCCTGACAACACAGCCAGGTTGCTCCGCCAGGGGTCAGCCTTAGATCCGAGGCATCCGCAATTAGTTTGCAGACGCATGGGGGGGCCTCACACCCTGTGCTGGGCAGCCCCCAGCATGTGCAGAGATGAACGTAGGTCTGGCTGCGTATGCAGTAATCTGCGTTCATCTCTGAATAACCGCCTAAGTCATCTGTGCTCAAGCATGGATATCCTTTAAACCTGGACTGTTATGGTGGAGTTTGGGAAACTGGTGTCACCTGTAATGTATCTGTTTTTTCAAGAGCACGGCTTATGGAAACACTTATTTGTGTGCAATATAATGACGTGACGTTCCCCCATAAATTAGTTGTAAAACATGATCAGGGCGCACTGATCCAATTATTTTCATATAGTCACTGCCGTCAGCCCAAAAGGTTCTGAACTCTAACTTTGGGTTGATTCCATACGGCTCCTGAGTTGAATGATTAACACAAGCAAGCATGGGAGTGTGTAAAAGTAAAAGCCTTTCTCTGTGCCAGTAACCATGTGTATGCACCTGCGGACATTTGGAATATGTTGCAGATTTTTGGATGTTTGTTGCGCTATTTCAGTGTCTTTTAAGCATATAATTGCACTCTAAAACAACTCTATTTCTAGTCATAGAAACCAATTCATAGAAACCAATACAATCTCATATAATCATCCTTTATTTATATACTGCCACAAGGTACCCGCAGCGCCTTACAAAATGCAGAAACTGAATCAACAAAACAAGAAAAAAGTGACTTACAGTACAGAACATAGCAGGACACTGACGTACTTTATAAACATTGCTGCCAGGGGTGTATCTAGGTGTCTGAGCACCCATGGCAAAGTAAAGGACTGACATCCCTCTAACACACACACACACACACACACACACACACACACGCGCTAAAAAGGGGCATTGTCGCTTTGTCTCCTCCTCATTCCCACTGCAGAGGGGGACCAGGCAGGGCTGCCCCCTGTCCCCTGCCCTATTCGCACTGGTGGTAGAACCGTTGGCGTGTCTCATTAGAAGTGCTGCTACTATACCCGGTTTTAAAATTGGCCCGAGAGAGGATAAAATAGCTCTGTACGCAGATGACATATTGCTTTTTGTCTCCAATTACTCTGTCACCATGCCTATTATCCTTACCATAATTAATGACTTTGGGGGTGTACTCGGGCCTTTTGATTAACTGGGATAAATCATGTATAATGCCACTCAGGGGCCGATGCCCAGAGACTCCTAAAATATCCCTCCCACTTCAGTGGGTGGAGGCCTTTAAGTACTTGGGAATTTGGATATCTAACGACCCATCCCGATATATAAACCTTAATGTACAACCCCAATTGGACTATTTGAAATCACGGATAGCGATCTGGAGTAGGCTCCCGCTGACTGTCACCGGGAGAATTAGTCTAATTAAAATGACGGCACAACCTAAGTTACTGTATATACTGCAACACTCCCCGATTTATATCCCCCAAGCGATATTTAAACACATGGATAGTTGCATATCCTCCATAATATGGTCTAGCAAGAGAGTACGGATTAAACTGAACACCCTGACGCGGGATAGGAACTCTGGGGGCATGGCGGTACCATCTTTTAGACTGTATTACTGGGCCACTCAACTAGCACATATCTATGACTGGCTTAAAGACGAATCTGGGCTGGATCTTCCCTCCCTGGTGGTGTCGACATTGGCTCCTGGGCTCACTCCATTGAACTGCTTGCTATCTGGCAATAACAACTTAATTGGCCTACCAATATTTAAGCAGGCAGTGATGATTTGGAAGCAAGCTGGTACTCTGCTTTTGAGTGAGGGCTGGGATCCGGATGCACCATTAGATGGAACCATTGGATTTAAGGAACTGAGGGGTCTGGGGATCCGTGACGTATGGGGCAGATGGGGTGTATATGCTATTGGACAGTTATACTCTGGGAATGTGTTTAAATCCTTTTCGCAACTACAATCAGAATATCCAATTCCCCATACCTACTTTTATAGATATTTACAGTTACGACATGCCTGCTCTGCTCAGTTCACTGGTAACTCAATTCAGCTGCAGCAGTCCCCTGTTAGGCTAATGTTGCAGTCCCTGGATGGCTCCCATCTCACGTCCCGGATATATTCTAGTCTGCTCACCTCGCAGCATCCTACTGACATGCCACTCCTTCGTTTAAAATGGGAGGCAGACTTGGGGTCCTTGTCCCAGGACGCTTGGGATGCTGCTCTAGGAGGTCCCCGCACCTCCTCCACTTCAGCAAGATTCCAACAGATTCAACTATTCATACTTCACAGAGTGTACATTACCCCTATGCGCTTGCTACAGATGGGGGGTAGGGGGGATTCCAACTGCCCTAAATGCGGCTTGTTGGAGGGCACGTTCTGGCATCTATTATGGGATTGTCCTATGGTTAAGGTATTCTGGAATGAGGTTATTCGAGTTATGAATGATACCGGGATACCCTTAGATACATGCACGCCTGCTGTATGTTTACTAGCGGCTTTTGATGACGATGCCCTTGATAAAAATAAGAATTTACTTACCGATAATTCTATTTCTCGTAGTCCGTAGTGGATGCTGGGGACTCCGTCAGGACCATGGGGGGATAGCGGCTCCGCAGGAGACAGGGCACAAAAGCAAGCTTTTAGGATCACATGGTGTGTACTGGCTCCTCCCCCTATGACCCTCCTCCAAGCCTCAGTTAGGTACTGTGCCCGGACGAGCGTACACAATAAGGAAGGATCTTGAATCCCGGGTAAGACTCATACCAGCCACACCAATCACACCGTACAACTTGTGATCTGAACCCAGTTAACAGTATGATAACAAAGAAGTAGCCTCTTAAAAAAGATGGCTCACAACAATAATAACCCGATTTTTGTAACAATAACTATGTACAAGTAATGCAGACAATCCGCACTTGGGATGGGCGCCCAGCATCCACTACGGACTACGAGAAATAGAATTATCGGTAAGTAAATTCTTATTTTCTCTAACGTCCTAGTGGATGCTGGGGACTCCGTCAGGACCATGGGGATTATACCAAAGCTCCCAAACGGGCGGGAGAGTGCGGATGACTCTGCAGCACCGAATGAGAGAACTCCAAGTCCTCTTTAGCCAGAGTATCAAATTTGTAAAATTTTACAAACGTGTTCTCCCCTGACCACGTAGCTGCTCGGCAAAGTTGTAATGCCGAGACCCCTCGGGCAGCCGCCCAAGATGAGCCCACCTTCCTTGTGGAGTGGGCTTTTACAGTTTTAGGCTGTGGCAGGCCTGCCACAGAATGTGCAAGTTGAATTGTGCTACAGATCCAACGAGCAATCGTCTGCTTAGACGCAGGAGCACCCATCTTGTTGGGTGCATACAAGATAAACAACGAGTCAGATTTTCTGACTCCAGCTGTCCTTGAAATATATATTTTCAATGCTCTGACAACGTCCAGTAACTTGGAGTCCTCCAAGTCGCTAGTAGCCGCAGGCACCACAATAGGCTGGTTCAAGTGAAAAGCCGAAACCACCTTAGGGAGAAAATGAGGACGTGTCCGCAGTTCTGCCCTGTCCGAATGGAAAATCAGATATGGGCTTTTGTACGATAAAGCCGCCAACTCTGAAACTCTCCTGGCTGAAGCCAGGGCCAATAGCATGGTTACTTTCCATGTAAGATACTTCAAATCTACCGATTTGAGAGGCTCAAACCAATGAGATTTGAGAAATTCCAAAACTACGTTTAGATCCCACGGTGCCACTGGAGGCACAATTGGGGGTTGTATATGTAGTACACCCTTGACAAAAGTTTGTACTTCAGGCACTGAAGCCAATTTTTTCTGGAAGAAGATTGATAAGGCCGAAATTTGAACTTTAATAGACCCCAATTTGAGGCCCATAGACAATCCTGCCTGCAGGAAATGTAGGAATCGACCCAATTGAAATTCTTCCGTTGGGGCCTTCTTGGCCTCACACCACGCAACATATTTTCTCCAAATGCGGTGATAATGTTGTGCGGTCACTTCCTTCCTAGCTTTAATCAAGGTAGGAATAACTTCCTCTGGAATGCCCTTTTCTTTTAGAATCCGGCGTTCAACCGCCATGCCGTCAAACGCAGTCGCGGTAAGTCTTGGAACATACAAGGTCCCTGCTGAAGCAGATCCCTTCTTAGAGGTAGAGGCCACGGATCTTCCGTGAGCATCTCTTGAAGTTCCGGATACCAAGTTCTTCTTGGCCAATCCGGAGCCACTAGTATTGTTCTTACTCCCCTTTTCCGTATAATTCTCAGTACCTTTGGTATGAGAGGCAGAGGAGGAAACACATACACTGACTGGTACACCCACGGTGTTACCAGAGCGTCCACAGCTATTGCCTGAGGGTCTCTTGACCTGGCGCAATATCTGTCCAGTTTTTTGTTGAGGCGAGACGCCATCATGTCCACCTTTGGTTTTTCCCAATGGTTCACAATCATGTGGAAAACTTCCGGATGAAGTCCCCACTCTCCCGGGTGAAGGTCGTGTCTGCTGAGGAAGTCTGCTTCCCAGTTGTCCACTCCCGGGATGAACACTGCTGACAGTGCTATGACATGATTTTCCGCCCAGCGAAGAATCCTTGCAGCTTCTGTCATTGCTCTTCTGCTTCTCGTGCCGCCTTGTCTGTTTACGTGGGCGACTGCCGTGATGTTGTCCGACTGGATCAACACCGGCTGACCCTGAAGCAGCGGTTTCGCCAAGCTTAGAGCATTGTAGATTGCTCTTAGCTCTAGTATATTTATGTGAAGAGACGTCTCCAGGTTTGACCATACACCCTGGAAGTTTCTTCCCTGTGTGACTGCTCCCCAGCCCCGTAGGCTGGCATCCGTAGTCACCAGGACCCAGTCCTGTATGCCGAACCTGCGGCCCTCTAACAGATGGGCACTCTGCAACCACCACAGGAGAGACAACCTTGTCCTTGGTGACAGTGTTATCCGCTGATGCATGTGCAGATGCGATCCGGACCATTTGTCCAGCAGATCCCACTGAAATATTCGTGCATGGAATCTGTCGAATGGAATTGCTTCGTAAGAAGCCACCATCTTTCCCAGGACTCTTGTGCATTGATGTACTGACACATTTCCTGGTTTTAGGAGGTTCCTGACAAGTTCGGATAACTCCCTTGCTTTCTCCTCCGGGAGAAACACCTTTTTCTGAACCGTGTCCAGAATCATTCCCAGGAACAGCAGACGTGTTGTCGGGGACAATTGAGATTTTGGAAGATTCAGAATCCACCCGTGTTGTTGAAGCACTACTTGGGTTAGTGCTACACCGACTTCCAGCTGTTCTCTGGACTTTGCCCTTATCAGGAGATCGTCCAAGTAAGGGATAATTAATACGCCTTTTCTTCGTAGAAGAACCATCATTTCGGTCATTACCTTGGTAAAGACCCGAGGTGCCGTGGACAACCCAAACGGCAGCGTTTGAAACTGATAATGACAGTCTTGTATCACGAACCTGAGATACCCTTGGTGTGAGGGGTAAATTGGGACATGCAGATAAGCATCTTTTATGTCCAGGGACACCATGAAGTCCCCTTCTTCCAGATTCGCTATCACTGCTCTTAGTGACTCCATCTTGAACTTGAATTTCTGTATGTACAGGTTCAAGGATTTCAGATTTAGAATAGGTCTTACCGAACCGTCCGGCTTCGGTACCACAAATAGTGTGGAATAATACCCCTTTCCCTGTTGTAGGAGGGGTACCTTGACTATCACCTGCTGAGAATACAGCTTGTGAATGGCTTCCAATACCGTCGCCCTTTCTGAGGGAGACGTTGGTAAAGCAGACTTTAGGAAACGGCGAGGGGGAGATCTTTCGAATTCCAACATGTAACCCTGAGATACTATCTGCAGGATCCACGGGTCCACCTGTGAGCGAGCCCACTGATTGCTGAAAATCTTTAGTCGACCCCCCACCGCTCCTGAGTCCGCTTGTAAAGCCCCAGCGTCATGCTGATGGCTTTGTAGAACCCGGGGCGGGCTTCTGGTCCTGGGCAGGGGCTGCTTGCTGCCCTCTCTTACCCTTTCCTCTGCCTCGTGGCAGATAAGACTGTCCTTTTGCCCGCTTGTTTTTATAGGAGCGAAAGGACTGCGGCTGAAAAGACGGTGTCTTTTTCTGTTGGGAGGGGGTCTGAGGTAAAAAAGTGGATTTGCCGGCAGTTGCCGTGGCCACCAGATCCGATAGACCAACCCCAAATAATTCCTCTCCTTTATATGGCAATACTTCCATATGCCTTTTGGAATCCGCATCACCTGACCACTGTCGCGTCCATAAACTTCTTCTGGCAGATATGGACATCGCACTTACTCTCGATGCCAGAGTGCAAACATCCCTCTGAGCATCTCGCATATAAAGAAACGCATCCTTTAATTGCTCTAGAGTCAATAAAATACTGTCCCTATCCAGGGTATCAATATTTTCAGTCAGGGAATCCAACCACACTACCCCAGCACTGCACATCCAGGCTGAGGCTATTGCTGGTCGGAGTATAACACCAGTATGCGTGTATATACTCTTCAGGGTAGTTTCCAGCCTCCTATCTGCTGGATCCTTGAGGGCGGCCGTATCTGGAGACGGCAACGCCACTTGTTTTGATAAACGTGTGAGCGCTTTATCCACCCTAGGGGGTGTTTCCCAGCGCGCCCTAACCTCTGGTGGGAAAGGGTATAATGCCAATAACTTCTTAGAAATTAGCAGTTTTCTATCTGGGTTAACCCACGCTTCATCACACACGTCATTCAATTCCTCTGATTCTGGAAAAGCTACAGGTAGTTTTTTCACCCCCCACATAATACCCCTTTTTGAGGTACCTGCAGTATCAGAGATCTGCAAAGCCTCCTTCATTGCCGTGATCATATAACGTGTGGCCCTATTGGAAAATACGTTTGTTTCTTCACCGTCGACACTAGATTCATCTGTGTCGGTACCTGTGTCGACTGACTGAGGTAAGGGACGTTTTACAGCCCCTGACGGTGTCTGAGACGCCTGAGCAGGTACTAACTGGTTTTCCGGCCGTCTCATTTCGTCAACTGACTTTTGTAATGTACTAACATTATCACGTAATTCCATAATTAAAGCCATCCATTCCGGTGTCGACTCCCTAGGGGGTGACATCACCATTACCGGCAATTGCTCCGCCTCCACACCAACATCGTCCTCATACATGTCGACACACACGTATCGACACACAGCAGACACACAGGGAATGCTCTTATCGAAGACAGGACCCCACTAGCCCTTTGGGGAGACAGAGGGAGAGTTTGCCAGCACACACCAAAAGCGCTATAAAATGTATATAAACAACCCTAAAAGGTGTTGTTTTTGTTATATGCGCTTTAAATATATAAATATCGCCAAAATATGCCCCCCTTCTCTTTGTTACCCTGTTTCTGTAGTGCAGTGCAGGGGAGAGTCCTGGGAGCCTTCCTCACAGCGGAGCTGAGCAGGAAAATGGCACTGTGTGCTGAGGAGAATAAGCCCCGCCCCCTTTTCGGCGGGCTTTTCTCCCGGGTTTTGAGATATCTGGCCTGGGTTAAATACATACATATAGCCTCAATGGCTATATGTGATGTATTCTTTGCCATCAAAGGTATTAAATATTGCTGCCCAGGGCGCCCCCAGCAGCGCCCTGCACCCTCCGTGACCGTTCAGTGTGAAGTGTGTAGCAACAATGGCGCACAGCTGCAGTGCTGTGCGCTACCTTCATGAAGGCTGAAGAGCCTTCTGCCGCCTGTTTCCGGACCCTCGATCTTCAGCATCTGTAAGGGGGATCGGCGGCGCGGCTCCGGGACGAACCCCAGGGTGACCTGTGTTCCGACTCCCTCTGAAGCTATGTCCAGTAGCCTAAGACTCCAATCCATCCTGCACGCAGGTGAGTTGAAAATCTCTCCCCTAAGTCCCTCGATGCAGTGAGCCTGTTGCCAGCAGGACTCACTGAAAATAATAAACCTAAAAACTTTTTCAAAGCAGCTCTTTAGGAGAGCCACCTAGATTGCACCCTGCTCGGACGGGCACAAAAACCTAACTGAGGCTTGGAGGAGGGTCATAGGGGGAGGAGCCAGTACACACCATGTGATCCTAAAAGCTTGCTTTTGTGCCCTGTCTCCTGCGGAGCCGCTATCCCCCCATGGTCCTGACGGAGTCCCCAGCATCCACTAGGACGTTAGAGAAAATATGCAACGATACATTGCCAACCTATGCATGCTGGCCAAGGTCTGCATAGCCAGACTATGGATGGCCACTAGCGCTCCTTGCACCGCAGCCTGGATATCCCTCACTAACGAGGTTGTTAAACACGAAAGGTATGTGTACATGAGTAGACGTGCTGAAACAAAATATTATTGTATTTGGGAAAGGTGGTTAAACTCACCATATATACACCGATAGTTGTGGGACCATGTTTGGATGATAGTGGCTGAATGGGGTTATTAACTAAATACCGATTGATGCCTCTCTAAATCAGTGACTCTGCCGTGCCGGCGCACTCTGGCATGCACTTTTGCACAAGAACCACACGAACTGCTAAATTCTTCCACATATAGTTGTTTATTTGCCTTACCTATATGTACAATTTCTTTGTAAGTATCAAATGCAATACTACTGCTAAGCTTTTCAACAGTTGCTGGGGAGGGTCTATAGTTTGTTGTAATTGTATTTGAATGTTATGGAAAATTTCAATAAAAACTTTTGAATTTAAAAAAAAAAAAAAGGGGCATTGTCACACAATAGTACCCCCGATTCAAATTACACCACACAGTAGTGTCCCTTACATTACACCACACAGTAATGTCCATTATTCATGTTATGCTACACAGTAGTACTTATATACATTATGCCACATGCTAGAGCTCCTTATTGACATTAAACTACACAGTAGTAACCCTTATAAACATTATGCCATGTTAGAGCCCACTACACCACAGTACAGCAGACCCCTTATACACTTTGCGCTGGGTAGAGCCCCTTATACACACTGTGCGAGGTAGAGACCGTTATACACACTGCGCCAGGTAGAGCCCCTTATACACACTGCGCCAGATAGAGCCCCTTATACACATTGCGCCAGGTAGAGCCCCTTATACACACTGCACCAGGTAGCACATTATACGCACGGTGCCAGGTAGCCACTTATAAACACGGTGCCAGGTAGATCCTTATACACACTGCGCCAGGTAGCCCATTTTACACACTGCACCAGGTAGCCCCTTATACACACAGTGCTAGGTAGCCCCTTATAGACACTGCGCCACGTAGCCCCTTATACACATTGCGCCAGGTAGCCCCTTATACACACTGCACCAGCTAGAGCCTCTTAGGAAAGAGAGAGAGTGTGTCTGTCTGTTACTCACAAGGACAAAGTCACTAGCGGGACACCGCCGTGTGGGAGGTGGACAGTACCACGCGGGGACAGGGAGGCTTGAGGTGTGTGGTGCAGTGCGGACAGTGGGGGGCAAATTAGATGACCCTCCCAGGCAGTGCCTCACTCGCAGGGTCGCCCGGCAATATGTAGAGCTGGTAGCAGCCACAGGTGACCGGCACAGCACTGCACTAAAATCAAGAAAATCTACATAAACTACAGCTCCCAGCAGCCGAGAGCTGCCGAGCTCTCAAGGGCAGCTGGGAGCTGTAGTTTATGTAGCGTTTCTTGATTTCAGTGCGGACACCGAACACCACCGCCAGGAACTGTGGCTGCTGCTGCCAGCTCTGCATGTTGCCGGGCGTCACTGTGGGGGGGAGGCACACACAGGTACTGCCTCTAAAAATGTACCCCCTGGCCACGGGTGGCACCACCAGGCAGCACCCCTCCTTTGCTGGCGCCCCTTGCGAGTGCCATCCTGGCCAATGGGTAGATACACCCCTGATTGCTGCATCAGTAGTCATAGTACTCCGATAAGCAGAGCGGAAGAATCCAAGGTGCAATTGTAGGCAGTAGATGATGGGATAAGGGCTGGAAAGCAAGTGAGATAAGAGGGCCCTGCTCGTAAAAACTACATTGTAATGGGGAGGAACATAGGGGGTGATTCCAACTTGACGCCCAACACAGGGCTAGCCCGCCCCGCATGTCAGTCCCTGCCCCGTCGCTAAAATACAGCAATGCTTTTGTACTTCAGGTTCGCATCGGCTGTGTGTGACGTCACGCAGCCGCTGCGGCCCGTCCCCCACATGGTCCGGCCACACCTGCGTTGGCCAGACCGCGCCAACAAAATGGCGGCCAAACGTCGCCATGCCGCCCCCTCCCGCCTCTGCCTGTCAATCAGTTTTTTGCAGCGCTGAGATCAGATATTCGCCGCCTACAGGGGAGTGTATTTTAGCTGTGCAAGTGTGCGAACGCATGTGCAGCCGAGCGGTACACAAAGATCTTTTGCAGATTCTGAGTAGCCCAGGACTTACCGCTGCAATCACTTCAGCCTGTCCGGAACCGGAATTGACGTCAGACACCCGCCCTGCAAACGCTTGGACACGCCTGCGTTTTTCCAACCACTCCCAGAAAATGGTCAGTTCACACCCACAAACGCCTTCCTTCTGTCAGTCTTCTTGCGATCGGCTGTGCGAATGGATTCTTTGTAAAACCCATCGCACAGCAACGATCCGCTTTGTACCCAAACGACGCACCTGCGCATTGCGGTGCATACGCATGCGCAGTTCTGATCTGAACGCAGCGCTGCAAAAAATGCTAGCGAGCGATCAGGTCTGAATTACCCCCATGGAGCAGTAGGTTAGGATGAGTTAATGAGTAATTTACCCCGTGGTCAAATTCAATCCCATGGCCTATTAGTTACAATTTACAGCTCAAACATTATAAGGGGAATTCAATTGGGCGTGAGGTTTTAACCGCAAAAAAAACTTGCGGACCTCGTGCCCAATTTTGGATTACCGTGGCTGTGCATGCTACCGATACCCATGGTGCCCAATTTTTTTTTAAGAAAATGCACCTAGGGTTTTTAGATTTGAAAACCCCTCAACACAAGTAAAAAGAAATAAAAAATACTTGTCCAGTGATCTCCTCTCCATCTTTGCACTGGGGAGGAGGCTGCAGGGAGGTGAGGGGGCTACTGAGAGATGTAGTTCTCCCAGCTGCTGTCTCCAGAGGTGGGGGGGGTCACACACACCAAACAATCATGCGCACGCTCACACATACTGTACTTAAGTTCACTGCTGCTGCAGGAGAACAGGTCCCAAAGCTGGATGAGGGTGAGTAATTACAGACTAATAGTAGGATTTTAATACCTACCGGTAAATCCTTTTCTCCTAGTCCGTAGAGGATGCTGGGGACTCCAAAAGGACCATGGGGTATAGACGGGATTCGCAGGAGACATGGGCACACTATAAGACTTTTACTGGGTGTGAACTGGCTCCTCCCTCTTTGCCCCTCCTCCAGACCTCAGTTATAGGAACTGTGCCCAGGGGAGATGGACATTTTGAGGAAAAGGATTTTTGTTAAACTAAGGGTGAGATATACATACCAGCTCACACCACAAACACACCGTACAACTGGATTAGCAGGAATACCAGATAACAGTATGAACGAAAAAACAGCAACAGGCTGAACATAACCAATATACAACCGTCGTGTAACCGCAAACAACCGCAAGTAACAGTACGCACTGGGATGGGCGCCCAGCATCCTCTACGGACTAGGAGAAAAGGATTTACCGGTAGGTATTAAAATCCTATTTTCTCTTACGTCCTAGAGGATGCTGGGGACTCCAAAAGGACCATGGGGTCTAAACCAAAGCTCCAGACCGGGCGGGAGAGTGCGGACGACTCTGCAGCACCGATTGAGCAAACATGAGGTCCTCATCAGCTAGGGTATCAAACTAGTAGAACTTAGCAAAAGTGTTTGAACCCGACCACGTAGCTGCTCGGCAAAGTTGAAGTGTCGAGACCCCTCGGGCAGCCGCCCAAGATGAGCCCACCTTCCTGGTAGAATGGGCCTTTACTGACTTCGGCAACGGCAACCCAGCCGAAGAATGAGCGTGCTGAATCGTATTACAAATCCAGCGTGCAATAGTCTGCTTGGAAGCAGGATTTCCAATCTTGTTGGAAGCATACAGGACAAACAGCATCTGTTTTCCTAACAAGAGCCGTCCTGGCGACATAAATTTTTAAAGCTCTCACGACATCAAGAGATTTTGGCACCGCCACAGCATGCGTAGCCACAGGCACCACAATAGGTTGATTTATGTGAAACGAAGAAACCACCTTCGGCAGAAATTGTTGACGAGTCCTCAATTCCGCTCTATCCACATAGAAAATCAAATATGGGCTCTTGTGAGACAAAGCCGCCAATTCTGACACCCGTCTGGCGGACGCTAAGGCCAAAAGCATGACCACTTCCCAAGTGAGAAATTTTAACTCAACTTTCGCAAAGGTTCAAACCAGTGAGACATAAGAAATTGTAACACCACTTCAAGATCCCACGGGTGGCACAAACGGAGGATGGATATGCAGCACTCCCTTCACGGAAGTCTGAACTTCGGGTGGGGCGGCCAATTCTTTTTGAAAGAAAATAGATAAAGACGAAATCTGCACTTTGATGGAACCCAAATTCAGGCCTGCATCCACGCCTGCCTGCAAAAAATGGAGGAACGACCCAGGTGAAACTCCTCCGCAGGAGCTTCTTTAGCTTCACACCACGACACATATTTTCTCCAAATACGGTGATAATGCTTCGCCGTGACCTCCTTTCTAGCCTTAAGGAGAGTGGGGATCACTTCCCCGGGAATACCTTTACGAGCTAGGATTTGGCGTTCAACCTCTATGCCGTCAAACGCAGCCGCGGTAAGTCCTGAAATACGCATGGCCCCTGCAGTAACAGGTCCTCTCTGAGAGGAAGCGGCCTAGGATCTTCTATGAGCAATTCCTGAAGATCCGGATACCAGGCCCTCCGTGTCCAATCTGGAACGACGAGTACTGCCGGAATCCTTGTTCGTCTTATGATCCTCAACACCTTTGGAATGAGAGGAAGTGGAGGGAACACATACACCGACTGAAACACCCACGGAGTTACCAGGGCGTCCACTGCACTGGCTTGGGGGTCCCTTGACCTGGAACAATACCTCGGAAGCGTCTTGTTGAGGCGAGACGCCATCATGTCTATTTGAGGAATTCCCCAATGCCTTGTCACTTCTGCAAATACCTCTTGATGGAGGGCCCACTCTCCTGGATGGAGATTGTGTCTGCTGAGGAAGTCTGCTTCCCAGTTGTCCACGCCCGGGAGGAAGACTGCTGACAGAGCGGTCATGTGCTTTTCCGCCCAGCGGAGAACTCTTGTGGCCTCCGCCATTGCCGCTCTGCTCCTTGTTCCGCCCTGGCGGTTTACGTATGCCACCGCTGTTATGTTGTCCGACTGAATCAGGACAGGTAGACCTTGAAGAAGGTTTTTCGCTTGCAGAAGGCTGTTGTAAATGGCTCTTAACTCCAGAACATTTATGTGGAGACAAAATTCCTGGCTTGACCATTTTCCCTGGAAACTTCTTCCTTGTGTGACTGCACCCCAGCCTCGGAGACTTGCATCTGTGGTCAGCAGGACCCAATCCTGGATTCCGAACCTGCGTCCCTCTAGAAGGTGAGAACGTTGCAGCAACCACAGGAGAGAAATTCTGGTCCTGGAAGATAGACTTATTTTCCGGTGCATGTGCAGGTGAGACCCGGACCATTTGTTCAGCAGATCCCACTGAAACACGCGGGCATGAAACCTGCCAAACGGAATGGCTTTGTAAGCCGCAACCATCCTAGCACTCGAGTGCATTGATGAATCGACACTCTTGCCGGTTTCAGAATCTCCTTGACCATGGTCTGGATTTCCAGAGTTTTTTTCGCCGGAAGAAACACTCTCTGTAGTTCCGTGTCTAGGATCATGCCCAAGAAGGGCAGCCGAGTTGTCGGGATCAACTGAGACTTTGGCAAATTTAGAATCCAACCATGATGTTGCAGAACCGTCAGGGAAAGTTCCACATTTCTTAGCAACTGTTCTTTTGATCTCGCCTTTATCAGGAGATCGTCCAAGTACGGGATAATTGTGACACTCTGCTTGCGTAGGAGTACCATCATTTCCGCCATTACTTTGGTGAAGAACCTCGGGGCCGTGAAAAGCCCAAACAGAAACGTCTGAAATTGGTAATGACAATCCTGGACCGCAAATCTCAGGAAGGCCTGATGAGGAGGATAAATCGGGACGTGTAAGTAAGCATCTTTTATGTCGACTGACGCCCTAAAATCCCCCCCCCCCTTCTAGGCTGGAGATTACAGCTCAAAGAGATTTCATCTTGAACTTGAAAGTTTTCAAGTACGGATTGAGGGATTTTAGGTTCAGGATCGGTCTGACCGAGCCGTCCGGCTTTGGCACGACAAAGAGGCTCGAATAGAACCCTTCCCCCCGTTGGGACGGGGGAACCGGGACAATGACCCTCTGTTGACACAGCTTTTGTATCGCAGCATGTACTACTTCCCTTTCTGGAATAGAAACTGGAAAGGCTGATTTGAAAAATCGGCGGGGGGGGGGGGGGCATGTCCTGAAACTCCAGCTTGTACCCCTGGGACACTATGTCTAAGACCCAAGGATCTAGGCCCGATTGAAACCAGACCTGACTGAAGATTCGGAGACAGGCCCCCACCGGCACGGACTCCCGTAGGGGAGCCCCAGCGTCATGCGGTGGACTTGGCAGAGGCAGGGGAGGACTTTTGGTCCTGGGCGCCAGACACTTTTTTCCCCTTCCCCTGGGCGCCAGGTGACCTTTTTCCCCTTCCTCTACCTTTTGAAGCGAGGAAGGACGAGCCCCTTCCTTTTTTGTATTTATTAGGCCGAAAGGACTGCATCTGATAATGGGGCGCCTTTTTCTGTTGTGCGGGAACATAAGGAAGAAAAGATGACTTATCCGCAGTAGCGGTAGACACCAGGTCAGCGAGGCCGTCACCAAACAAGACACTACCTTTATAAGGGAGAGCCTCCATAGCTTTCTTGGAGTCGGCATCAGCATTCCATTGATGAATCCACAGCGCCCTCCTGGGGCCGAGACCGCCATGGCATTGGCCCTTGATCCCAAGAGGCCAATATCCCTCGCCGCATCCTTTAGGTAAGCTGCAGCGTCCCTGATATAACCAAGAGTCAAAAGAATATTATCCTTATCAAGGGTATCCATGTCAGATGCCAAATTATCAGCCCACTTAGCAATAGCACTACTCACCCACGCCGACGCCACAGCACGTCTGAGGAGTGCACTCGTAGTGACATAAATGGCCTTCAGTGTCATTTCCTGCTTGCGATCCGCAGGATCCTTGAGGGCAGCCGTGTCAGAAGACGGAAGCGCCACCTTTTTGGACAGTCTGGACAGAGCCTTGTCCACATTGGGAGATGACTCCCACTTTTCCCTGTCGTCAGAGGGAAAAGGATATGCCATAAAAATTCTCTTGGGAATCTGCCACCTTTTGTCAGGCGACTCCCAAGCTTTTTCACAAAGAGCGTTCAGTTCATGAGAGGGGGGAAACGTCACCTCGGGCTTCTTTCCCTTTAAATAAACAAACCCTTGTATCAGGAACAGCAGGTACTTCAGAAATATGTAAAACATCTTTAATAGCCACAATCATGTACTGAATACTATTTACCAATCTTGGATGTAAACTGGCCTCACTAAAGTCGACACTGGAATCAGAGTCCGTGTCGGTATCTGTATCTGCCATCTGGGTAAAGGAACGTTTCTGTGACCCTGAGGGGGCCTGTACGTGGGATAAGGCGTCCTCCATGGATTTTCTCCACGTTTGTGTCTGAGAATCAGATTTATCCAGCCTCTTAGACAATAACGCCACATTTGCATTCAATGTACTCAACATATTCACCAAATCAGCAGTCGGCTGTACCGTCCGAGTCACTCCCAAATCCTTTTCTGCGCCCCCGGTAACTTCCTCCGGGGAGGAACACTCAGCCTCAGACATGTCGACACACGGTACCGACACACACACACTCACACTGGCCAAAGGGGACAGACCCACAGAGAAGCCTGTAGAGAGAACACAGAACATAGGGAGTATGCCAGCTCACACCCCAGCGCCCGTATACTACTAAACAAATAATATGTGATGTCTGTGCTGTAAATATATAGCACCAATTGCCTGTGCCCCCCCCCCCCCCCCCCCTTTTGCTCCCTGCACTTGTAAGGAGAGTGGAGGTCCGGGTCAGCGTCTCTGCATGCACTGTGAAGTAGAGAAAATGGTGCTGGTAAGCTGTGCGGCTAAGCCACGCCCCCTCCCGACGCGCTATAGTCCCGCTCAAATTTAAAATATTATACTGGCGGGGGTTACATAGACAGTGCCCAGGCACCCCTAATATGCATTTTTGCCAGTGGAAAAAAAGGCTCCAGTAACCTGCTGCCCTGGGCGCTCCCCCCCAGCGCCCTGCACCCTGTGAGTGCCTTTGGTGTGTGTGTGGGAGCATGGAGTAACCTCCGTTACTGAAGTCTTCGGCCGTCACTGAAGTCTTCTGTTCTTCTAATACTCACCCGGCTTCTTTCTTCTGGCTTCTGTGAGGGGGGTGACGGTGCGGCTCCGGGAACAAGCAGCTAGGCGCACCAAGTGATTGAACCCTCTGGAGCTAATGGTGTCCAGTAGCCTAAGAAGCAGAGCCCTTAACTCAGAAGAAGTGGGTCTGACTTCTCTCCCCTCAGTCCCACGCTGCAGGGAGCCTGTAGCCAGCAGGTCTCCCTGAAAATAAAAAAAAACTAACATAAAGTCTTTCCAGAGAAACTCAGTAGAGCACCCCTAGTGTGTGTCCAGTCTCTTCTGGGCACAGAATCTAACTGAGGTCTGGAGAAGGGGCATAGAGGGAGGAGCCAGTTCACACCCAGTAAAAGTCTTATAGTGTGCCCATGTCTCCTGCGGGGGTTCACTACGATCTGCCGGCGGCTGGCCTCCCGGCGACCAGCATACCGGCGCCGGGAGGCCGGCCGCCGGCTTACCGACAGTGTGGCAAGCGCAAATGAGCCCCTTGCGAGCTCGCTGCGCTCGCCACGCTACGGGCACGGTGGCGCGCTACGCGCGCCACACTATTTTATTCTCCCTCCAGGGGGGTCGTGGACCCCCACGAGGGAGAATAAGTGTCGGTATGCCGGCTGTCGGGCTCCCGGCGCCGGTATGCTGGTCGCCGGGAGCCCGACCGCCGGCATACTGAAGACCACCCCTCCTGCGGATCCCGTCTATACCCCACGGTCCTTTTGGAGTCCCCAGCATCCTCTAGGACGTAAGAGAAATTAAGGTGCATACACACTGTGCGATTCTGGCTAAATGCTGATTTTGATTTTGCGATTTCCCCTGAACTCCCCGGAACCCTGTACCACCGATATTGACTATACACACGGTGCCATTTTGGCTATGTACAATTTTGACTATATACAATTTTAACTATATTAGAAATTAGCCGTGCAAACGCTAAGCCGCCGCCCTCTGGGAGTGTATCTTAGCTTAGCAGAAGTGCGAACGAAAGGATCGCAGCGCGGCTACAAAAAAAAGATTGTGCAGTTTCTGAGCAGCTCCAGACCTACTCCTACCTTGCGATCACTTCAAACTATTTAGTTCCTGTTTTTGACGTCACGAACACGCCCTGCGTTCGACCAGCCACACCTGCGTTTCCCCAGGCATGCCTGCGTTTGTATCTGACACACCTGTGTTTTTCCACACACTCCCCGAAAACGGTCAGTTACCTCCCGGAAACGCCCACTTCATGTCAATCACCCTGCGGCGAGCATTGCGACTGAAAAGCGTCGCTAGACCTTGTGTGAAACTACTTCGGCTGTTGTGAAAGTACGCTGCGCGTGCGCATTGCGCTGCATGCGCAGAAGTGCCTTTTTTTGCCTGATCGCTGCACAGCGACCGAAAACAGCTAGCGAACAACTCGGAATGACCACCATAGTCAAAATTGCCATGCCCGCACAGTCTATTTTTTCTTGCAATACCGTCCCTGCAGGAGCATGCATCGGCATCGCAAGCTGTATACACACGGCATGTGCTAATTTATCTTAAGATTTTGACTATATAGTCACAGTCGTAAGCACATATCGCACCAGGGTCCTCATTCCGAGTTGATCGCTCGCTAGCTGCTTTTAGCAGCAGTGCAAACACTAAGCCGCCGCCCTCTGGGAGTGTATCTTAGCTTAGCAGAAGTGCGAATGAAAGGTTCGCAGAACAGCACCAACATTTTTTCAAGCAGTTTCTGAGTAGCTGCAGACCTACTCCTACCTTGCGATCACTTCAGACTATTTAGTTCCTGTTTTGACGTCACAAACACGCCCTGCGTTCGGCCAGCCACTCACCCATTTCCCCAGGCACGCCTGCGTTTGTATCTGACACGCCTGCGCTTTTCAGCACACTCCCGGAAAACGGTCAATTACCTCCCAGAAATGCCCCATTCCTGTCAATTACTCAACGATCAGCAGTGCGACTGAAAATCGTCGCTCAACCTTGTGTGAAACGGCATCGGCTTTTGTGAAAGTACGTCGCGCGTGCGCACTGCGCACCATACGCATGCGCAGAAGTGCCGATTTTTTTTGCCTGATCGCTGCGCTGTGAACAACGGCAGCTAGCGATCAACTCGGAATGAGGGCCCATGTGTATGCTCCTTAACTGGGGGGGGGCTGCAATGGTACCAGAGCAAGTCCCAATGCTTTTTCATAAAATTTTTAATAATTTTAAGAAAATTTTGACTTTCCCTGTAGGTGCGTAGAAAAAAGCTGCAGTGACCTGGACATATCCGCAATTGTGTGCAAATCTGTCCTCCTGCATACAGTGCATCCGGAAAGTTTCACAGCGCTTCACTTTTTCCACATTTTGTTATGTTACAGCCTTTATTCCAACATTGAATCAATTATTTTTTTCCCTCAGAATTCTACACACAATACCCCATAATGACAACGTGAAAAAAGATTTTTTGGGATATTTTTGCAAATTTATTAAAAATAAAAAACTAAGAAATTACATGTACATAAGTATTCACAGCCTTTGCTCAATACTTTTTTGATGCACCTTTGGCAGCAATTACAGCCTCAAGTCTTTTTGAATATGATGCCACAAGCTTGGCACACCTATCTTTGTGCAGTTTCGCCCATTCCTCTTTGCAGCACCTCTCAAGCTTCATCAGGTTGGATGGGAAGCGTCGGTGATCAGCCATTTTCAGATCTCTCCAGAGATTTTCAATCGGATTAAAGACTGGGCTCTGGCTGGGCCACTCAAGGACATTCACAGCGTTGTCCTGAAGCCACTTCTTTGATATCTTGGCTGTGTGCTAAGGGTCGTTGTCCTGCTGAAAGATGAACCGTCATCCCAGTCTGAGGTCAAGAGCGCTCTGGAGCAGGTTTTCATCCAGGCTGTCTCTGTACATTGCTGCATTCATCTTTCCCTCTACCCTGACTAGTCTCCCAGTTCCTGCCGCTGAAAAACATCCCCACAGCTGCCACCACCATGCTTCACTGTAGGGATGGTATTGGCCTGGTGATGAGTGGTGCCTGGTTTTCGCCAAACATGACACCTGGCATTCACACCAAAGAGTTCAATCTTTGTCTCATCAGGCCAGAGAATTTTGTGTGTCTCATGGTCTGAGAGTCCTTCGGGTGCATTTTGGCAAACTCCAGGCGGGCTGCCATGTGCTTTTTACTAAGGAGTGGCTTCCGTCTGGCCATCTACCATACAGGCCTGATTGGTGGATTGCTGCAGCGATGGTTGTCCTTCTGGAACGTTCTCCTCTCTCCACAGAGGAATGCTGCAGCTCTGACAGAGTGACCATCGGGTTCTTGGTCACCTCCCTGACTAGGGCCCTTCTTCCCCGATTGCTCAGTTTAGAAGGCCGGCCAGCTCTAGGAAGAGTCCTGGTGGTTCTGAACTTCTTCGATTTACGGATGATGGAAGCCAATGTGCTCATTGGGACCTTCAAAGCAGCAGATATTTTTCTGTACCCTTCCGCAGATTTGGGCCTCGAGACAATTCTGTCTCGGAGGTATACAGGCAATTCCTTTGACTTCATGCTTGGTTTGTGCTCAGACATGCACTCTTGTATATGTGTTATATAGACAGGTGTGTGCCTTTCCATGTCCGATCAACTGAATTTAGCACAGGTGGACTCCAATTATGCTGTAGGAACATCTTCAGGATGATCAGTGGAAGCAGGATGCACCTGAGCTTGGCTGTGAATACTTATGTACATGTGATTTCTAAGATTATTTTTAATAAATTTGCAAAAATTTCAAAAAAAACTTTTTTCACGTTGTCATTATTGGGTATTGTGTGTCAAATTTTGAGGGGGAAAAAATTAAGTTATTCCATTTTGGAATAAGGCTGTAACATAACAAAATGTGGAAAAGGTGAAGCGCTGTGAATACTTTCCAGATCCACTGTATATCAACCATATCTGATCTATATATGTTGTTACATGCTGCTTTCCATTACTAGTAGTATGTTGTTGGGGATTTCTACTGGGACCCTTGGTAGACGGCCCTTTATAAAGGGAACTCTTGTTATTATGCGAATGGTTTATTTCTCCGTATCACCAACACCGATACTGGATTGGATGCTATAAAAAAGATTGACCCACAGAATTGGGAAGCACGGGTTCAGGAATCTCAAGTTGTTGTGGCGGCATCCTGTTAGATGCAGTGACATGGGCGAATTGGGCATTTGGCTGGCCAGGTGAGATGGGCACCCTTTGCCCTGCAATTGAATTCCCCCCATAGTGAATATTTACTTGTAAAGTGATACAGTCAGGGAGCGTTTGGGGGAGGTAACGTGTAGTGGCGATAAGAACGCAGGTGTGTCATGACTGTTTTTGGCGTGTCTCTGCTTCCAACTGCGATCCCATACACATAAAACACGGTGATGGCATTTCTGCTCCCGTCATTCTGTATGACCACAGGCTTTATTCAGGAACTGATTATGGAAGACCTGTGACCACACCTGCGAGTATGTAGCCAGTTGCTTGGATCTGCAAAGCGGCTGGGCCCACAGGACCGCCACTGGGTAAGCCTCATACAAGGGGTACTGTTTTTGGAGTCCACTGTGAAGTACAGAATGCAGTCTATTGGTAACTGATCTCTTATGGCCCCAAAACAATGAAACTCGTACACTTGGGGACCACCGGTCCCAGACAAACCACACAGATGCTTGCTCTACCACCAAAAACATGGGCAGGCTCCTTATCACTAGGCCTCATTTTATTATGTGAGTCATCCCCAGCAGCACTGGGTAGCGCCCACTGTGCCACCTCAAGCCTCAGGTGAGGCTGTGATACCGTCACATCTGTGTATGTACAGTGATACAATGGAGCCAGGAAAGTATCAGAGCAGCAGCAAGGGGGATGCACACTGCGCATGCGTCTCACCCGCACCAGCAGCGAGGATTCCATTCCGGTCACTGTAGGCGGGAACGCGGCCGTGGCCGACAGCCAACCTACAGCTGTGATTACGTGGGCGTGGCGCGGGATACCATAGGGGGCGTTTCCCTCTCGCTGCTTAGCTCCGTAGTTGCTGGCGTTTGAAACAGTCGCTAATAGGCCTTCGCTCCAGGAAGAGGCGGTACTCCTTCTGCTGACGTTGTTTGTGTCAGCTGAGCATGCGCAGTGCGAAGCAGAGGGTTGGTTGTTATCAGTCGGAGCATGCGCAGTGTGTAGGAGGATAGGGGAGACTGGACGCGCTGAAGCTAGTTTGAGCAGTGAGCACTGTACGGGGCCATTGTGTTCCCGGTGCGTCGGTGGTGGCTGAGACTGTCCGTGTGGCAGCAGCCGGGCCTCGGTGTCGGGTCACGTCTGAAAATAAGCCATAGGCCGCAGCCCTGGGATCGCGTAGTCCCCAGTGTCCGGCCTCTCCCCGGGGCTCTGAGTAGGTGAGTTCCCTTCTGTTCCTTACCCGGCATCCCTGCACCCTGGCGGGTGCTGCTGTGGCACTACAAGTCTCAGCCTGTCCTGGTGTCTGGCCACACTGAGGCTAGTAGTTCCGCAGCAGGAGGGCCTCTCAGGTGTTACTGGGGTGATCCCGATGTTTTCTGTGGATGTTCTATCCGGATTCAGGTCCCACTGTGATTCCTGTCGGCATGCAAGCTGCCAGTCCCCTGTGTATGTCAGGTACATGCCACACACAGCCGGACAGAAGTGGGAGGTGTGTATGTATGATATATATATCAGCCCCTCATGCACCTCAGTGGTTGGATTACTTCTATGGAGTCAGGCTGCTGTTTGTTATTGCCTCTCGCTGCATTATTATATGTTCTGGCAGATAACGCCCGGCCGCTGGACAGCTTGATGTGTATTTGTTGCCCCAGACCTGCGTCTCTTCTGTTGCACTATCATCCCCGTGTAATTGTAGTGTTTTCTACGAAATATAAAATTGATCTCTGCAGTTGACTATCACTGTCCCAGTGTTGGGTAAGTTTAGGTGAGTGCAGCTGTGATGGCGATTCCTATATGTGGGCCCTCCCCTATCTGCTATGTGTGCAATTTTACAGGTGTGGGAGCAGATCTTGAGTGCCATGATACAGTGCCTGGAATAGGCTCCTGTTTATGGCTCAAACCACACGGGAATGTAACCAGCGATTACTTGTTGGACCCTCTACAGAAAACATGATAAATGTCAGAGGCGAAGTCCCCTTAAATAAAAGATGGTGCCAATAAAACCTATTGCATGGGTGTACATTTACCTGCTGCGCTGTGTATTTCAGGTTTGCGCTGTTTCCCCAGTTAAAACAAGATCTTCTATAGCTTTATCTGCTGGTTATTTTGATTACCAAGCTGCTCGACAACTGCTTAACCCATTCCACAGTATAATTCTGCGGTTGTCAGTGAACCTTGTCATAAAATAGATCCACTCACTGATATAGATAGTCCAAAATCACCTTGTACCTTTGATGACCCCTGAATTAATAGATTAAATGAAAGAATCTGTCTTGCTAAAAAGTAGGGGGTATGTTGACAGGTTTTTGTAGATATAGTAACGACTGGTGCCAAGTGATAGCTACACACTGCAATAAGGTCGTTTGGATGAGTAAGTGGCTAGTTTGTTCTGTTTGACATACATATAGCCATTATGGGACAGATAAAACATATTCACTTTCCTGCTCCATCCACACTCCTAAATTGTTGAGTTTTTTTGCGCTGCCCCTGTGTGCCAGTTGTGCAGTGCACTGATCATGATGCACACACATTACCTGAAGCTTGGACCTATCTGTTTTTTTGCACTTTTAACAATATGTTTATGGATACCACTCTTCCAGTCATTGATTTCGATAAATGTGTGTATTATTCTATAATTCCTCTACTACTTTTGCTTTTATTAGGTACATAAACTGTATTCTGGATCTACGTGCTGCTTGTGCAGGGAGTTCAGGAAGTCCCTCCGCAGTGAGCATTGTCTGGCTGCAGATCTCCTCTGCAGTCACGGGAGGACAGATAGGGACAACAATAAAAGTGCCCATACACTAGTGCGACTTCTCCGAGGGAGTAGTATCATAAGATTTCCCTTGAACCACCAGGCAGCTTCCCGGGCCGCAGGATCGCATACAATACACAATACATCGTTTGCGGTCCTTTTGCATACGATGTATTATATGTGAGCCCAGGCATGCCTGCGGGATCCGATATCTATAGTGCAGCACTTCCGATCTAGGGACTCCATTCCGATGCTCACGGGACCACGGATCAGAGGTAAATCACATGTGATTTGCCAGTTTTCATCTGATTTATCAGCCCACAATGTCGGTATCGAATGAAATCGGGCAAAATCGCACTAGTGTATGGGCACCTTCAGATTGGGGATCCTATCCACCACTAAGGGTGTGAGTCGCCGTGGCGTGTAAATGCTGGTAACAGACCCAAACTTGCCCCCTTTGTGGCTCCTTCTAGTGCCGGATCCACACATTCTTGCTCGCAGCCCTGTGGGGATGCAAACAAAAATCTGTGATTCAGCAGTACTGTAAGTGCAGCATACAGCCGCACTTACTCGCACCTGCGAATACATCATGGAGAATAGGACTGATGTAGAGAAGTACATAATTCTTGTATTTCGTGTAAATAAAGTTTAAAAACAATGATGTCCTATTACTTAGCGCACAGTCACTGCGGAGGGACTTTTTGAACTCCCTTGTACAGAAACGAAAAGTCCATGATACGGAAATGACGTAGTTGATCAGAATCTGATGTGTAGAGCTGCCACTGTTAAATAGGACAAACCTACGCTCGCACTGGAACCAAAAGCTATTGTTTTCATGTCCGTGGGCTTTTCCCGTCTCGGGCATATGCTAAATAACACTGCAGTTCACTGGTGGAGAAAGGAATGAAAATCTGTTATAGGTCTACCCATATGCTTTGCTGAATAATTTATGGGCATTTCAATTTCTGGGGAGAAGACCCCACAGCCTTACAGGACATGTTTTTAAGTAGCATAAATCATGTGGTTTCAATAAACCAGTAAGGTAACTGCTTGTCTGCATGTGTTTAGTTGAAGACACGTGCGCTGGGGTGTTCTGATGTAGTTGCCAGGGTGTTTGTAGTCTGAGATAATGCCAAAGTGATTAGACTCTCGCCGTCTTGTACACAAGAAAAGTGAGTGTTGAAATGTCTCGGCGACCGGTTCTGAGTGCTTTATGCGGGAAAGTATACTGTTACCTCCCTGCTTCCAAGCACGCTTCGTTTGTTGCACGGAAAACAATCATATGGGTGTGTGTTAAAGGTGTGTACCAGGTTTGTGATCTCTGCTCAATTTTGTTGTCTGTCAAAAAATAAATAAAAATAAAATCTTTTTATATGGCAGCTAGAACTTTGGTTTGGCAGCAGCTCTGATGAAATGTGTGTTAGAAAAATGTCTGTAGATCCATAATCATGAATAAAATGAAGTGTTGCTTGATTTCATCTGCTGCTTTGTGAGTGCGGCTCCCCCTTATTTATATCCCTGCTTTGTCTTGGCCCTGTTAGGCAGGTGGGTAACGTACCCCTCCCATTTTGCCAGCAGGAGGCATGAGGTGAGCTCATTTGAAAACATAGGCGTGAAGTGCAAGGAGCCTTCATCGATTGTCTTAATCTTGTGGGTTTTGAATGTGCTCTAGGTTATTATATGGTGAAAGCATAATGTGCTTATTTTTTCCTCTTCTCCCCCTTTCACTCAAAAGTGGTTAACACCATCGTTATGGAGAGGCTTGCTGTAAACTGCTTTGTGCAGCGCAGGACAGTGTTTCCAGCCCTGCAAGAGTTAAGAAGCGGAGCCATCTGCCTGTGTTTTGCTCTTCATGCAAATAGCTCTGTAATCCGCTCCCCTGCCAAGGAGTGGTTGGCTACGCAGGCTGCTGTCGTCCTATCCCACCATTGGAGGGACCACACTGTAGCTCTCCCTTCATCATTATGCTAACCAGTGGGAAGAATAGCCTTTTATGCTCTAGAAGAGAGGATGGAGGATAGCATGGAAGGACAAGGGAATAATTATACCGTGTTCCAATAGCTCGCATCATCTCTTTCCGTAAATATACACACAGATGTCGCATTAACAGAACAGCAGGTGACAGGAGTAGCAAGAACAGGTTATGTGTCAAGGTGCCGTTTATATTTTAACTGCGTGATGCTCTGATTGTACGGATGGATTGTAAATATGCAGTGCATTGCAGTATGTTGTTGCGGTTATAGGGTATCCTGTATTTTAGACTTGCACTTGTTCTGTTTGGTTAAATCATATTTTATTTTGCAGATTTACAAGGATGTGTAAATGAAGCCGTAGAGGAGTCCTCGCAACCCATCTGCGCACTGTAGGAAGATTCGTTGGACTACTAGAATTGGTATCACTTGGCTAGGGGGTACTCGGAGAGACCTGACATGCTGGTGGCCTCCTGAGGGAGGATGGGCACTCAAGGCAGCCCTGTGAAGAGCTACGACTACCTCCTGAAATTCCTGCTGGTGGGAGACAGTGATGTTGGAAAGGGGGAAATCCTGGAGAGTTTGCAGGACGGTGCATCAGAGTCTCCTTATTCCTACAGTAACGGTGAGCAGACATTGTATAGGCATGTTGGATCGGTGCTTGTAATGTTATAGCGTCATACAAACAGTAACATGTAGCAGGTGCTGAGAAACCAAAATCCATGAATCTACTAAGGGAAACTGTCTGTACATCCCTTTATACCAGGCATTCCCAACCACGGTCCTCAAGGCACACAAACAGTGCAGGTTTTATAGGCCCTACACACTGGCCGATTTTCAGAAAGATATGAACGATCTCGTTCATAAATGAACGAGAACTCGTTCATATCTTTCAGTGTGGAGACTCCAGCGATGAACGATGCGCGTCCCCGCGCTCGTTCATCGCTGGTCTCCCGTCGGCTGTGCATGCAGGCCAATATGGACGATCTCGTCCATATTTGCCTGCACTTCAATGCAGCCGCGTGACGGGGGGAGTGAAGAAACTTCACTCCCCCCGTCACTGCCCCCCCCCCCCCCCCCCCCGCCGCCGGGTCGCTCGTCGGCCGTATCCGCCGTCGGGCAGCTCGGCGGCGGGTCGGCCAGTGAGTAGGGCCCCTAAGTGATATCCAGGCTGCAGCACAGATGGTTAAATCAAAATAGAGTTACTAATTAAGTCACCTGTGCTGAAGCCTGGATATCACTAAAACCTGCACTGTTGGTGTGCCTTGAGGACCGTGGTTGGGAATGCCTGCTTTATACCTTAACTGTTTACTTGCATGCAGAAATAGCTGATCCCTGTGATAGTTTAACCCCCTAACTCTGATACATTAACCCTAAAGGGAAAACTGGATGGGTCATGGTTCTAATCTGCCATCAAATTCTATATAGTATATTAGGTACTGCAGTAGACCGTTGTATGCTGTCTGAGCACTGGAGCATGTATTAATCCTGTTGAGATTTATTCACCACTCCTTTTATACTGATGACTTCATATGTTGTCTGTTATCTGTATTAAGGTCTATGGCTGCCCACATCTAAGGTATGGTATGGGCACTTAAGGCTCCCCAGGTTGTCCTCTGGTTAGACACGAGCTGTCATTCTACTTTAGGAGCTGTCTGCCTGCCTATTGTGCTTTGTCTATTGATGATTTATTAAGACCACAATTTCTATGATATCATTACGCTATTCCATATATAAGAGCGGCAGATAATAGTCACATTTGCAATACAGGGACAGAGCTTGACGTGCTACTATGGGGTACTATGTAACTATGGGGTAATAGTTCTCAAGAAACTTGTCATATAATTTTTGTTTTCTAGCTATTTGTACAGCAATGTAAGGGACCCATTTTATTACATGTGGCAGAATGTTTCACGGAGACTCATTATTGCAATAAGTTTCCATTCTAGCAAATTTTGGAGGTCCCTGTGCCTCTAGGGCAGAGGTTCTCAAACTCGGTCCTCGGGGGCACACACAGTGCATGTTTTGCAGGTCTCACAGAATCGCAAGTGAAATAATTAGTTCCACCTGTGGACCTTTTAAAATGTCAGTGAGTAATTAATACACCTGTGCACCTGCTGGGTTACCTGCAAAACATGCACTGTGTGGGGTCCTGAGGACCGAGTTTGAGAACCTCTGCTCTAGGGTTTGTATCTGAGGCACAAGGTGATTCAGTGTCGCAGCCTTGCCCATATGCTGGTTGCGGATTCTGCTTTCATTGATAACCAGATGAGCAGAAGTTAATGTACCATGGTAACTGGCTTTCCCACAGGTTCCCAAACTCTGTCCTCAAGGTACCATGGGGGGTAATTCAGAGTTGATCATAGATGTGCTAAAAAATGTAGCACATCTACGATCATTTACTCTGAGATGCAGGGGGAAGCCCAGCATAGGGCTAGTCCACTCCGCATGTCAGGCCCCCCCTGGCGGCAATGCTTTTGTACTTGACGAGTAGCCCCCTACCTGCGCAGCTCCTACGCACTGGCAGGGATCTACCCGCCGCGTTCCGGGTCGCAGTGGCTGCTTGTGATGTCATGCAGCCACCACAGCCTGCCCCCCCCCCCCCTCCCCCCTCACCCAACGGTCCGGACAAGGCTCCATTGTCCGGACTGCGCCCCACCAACGGCCTTTGGCACTCCCCCTTCCGCCCCGCGACTGCCTCTGCCTGTCAATCAGGCAGAGGTGGTCGCAGTCGGTGAGACGCTGATAGCATCTCACTGGGCTCCCGGAGTGCGCACATGCAGTGCGGCCGCTGCGCGTGCGCACTCCACAAAGTATTTCAGGCTGCGATCGCTGCAGCGATGCAGTCTGAATTAACCCCCCATAACGGGCCAGGTTTTAAGTATATCCATGCTTAGACACAGGTGACTTAATTAGTACGTCAATCAGTTTGGTTAAACAATCTGTTCTGAGCCATGTATATTCCTAAACCTGGACTGTTAGGATGCCTTGAGAACAGGGTTTGGGAACCACTGGCCCAGAACTATTAGATCCCAGGTATTAATGGCAGTGTGACATCTATTGTTACAATGCCCAATCATTAAGGTTTCTATGTAGGGCTCTGAATAGCTCTTTCCTTGTTCAATTGACTCTAATCAAACCAGTTCATCCACCCGGCCTCATCCTCGGCTGCTCCCAGATGTTTACTGCCCGCGAGTAATTGCTGCTGTACTGATGCTGGAATTCTAGTTCTGATTTGTACTGCGCAGAACCGCTTCTCCCTATGCTGCTATGGTTTGTGTCTTAATTAGTCATCACTCTTCCTTTTGTGAGTCTTTGTTTTGAGATTGTCCGTTCCAGTTATACTATGAGATTGTCCGTTCCAGTTATACTATTTAGGGTTTTATAGGTTTGGGCAGGTGGCAGATCTCTGCTCCCATCCAGCGAACATGATATGCTTCAACACCTTGTAGTACTGTATGTAACATTGTAACATCTCTTGTTGTGTACCTGTCACGTTTATCAGTACTTTTCAAGGGGAAATGTAACACATTCAAGCGTAATGTGATTTACTGAGGCCTGAAAGTACAGACTGGTTTATCTGGGGACCCTATAAAATATCCTGTTGCCACCTGTACCAGTCCTCCGTAGCTTCCCTGTAACTCTATGGTTTCACAAGGTCTCTAATTTGTCTTTTTAGTATTGAACTAGTATGTTTTTACATAACCCATTGTATGAAGCATGAGTAATAAGAATATATGTCAGAGGCCCTCCCCATTAGTAGCCAGACTGTGGTTTCCTGGAATCCCACATGTGATTATTTTGGATAGCAGCCTAGTTACTTGTTCCATTATTTGTTGCAATAAGTCGGTCCATTGTCCCCATTTGATGTGGTCATAGTTTGTTTTCCTGTGTTGTAAAAATCTACCGATCAGTTGACGCACCAATATGTATTCTGTGATGGAATTTTTTTTATTATTTTGTCGTGCAGTAAACCAACAGTGTTTCACCACAGGTTTGATTTACAACCATTCGGCAGTATATTACAGGACGGGACGGGAGCAAAAATACTTTGCAAATAAACTTTGAAAGCAAATAAATAGGAAAAAGAGAAGAGTAGCACAACCTCAGTGTATGTTATAAACACACTGGTACTCATTTGGTAAAGGGTACCCGGAAGCTACACACCGTGGGGAAGCCATTTTGGATTCACTCACAATTCACTAGGTACTATTGACTGCAATGAGGTGCTTATTGTTTCGTGCCTCTGATGTGGCTAGTATCTAGTGAACAGGCTGTACTATTCTATTGTCTGGCTCAGCCCAAGCAATGACTGCTCAAAAAAAAAAAAAAATATATATATATATATATATATATATATATATATATATATATATATATATATATATATATATATATATATATATATATATATATATATATATATATATATATATATATATATTTTATTTTTTTTCACAGGGTGGTCTTCAGTATGCCGGCTGTCGGGATCCCGGCGCACAGTATACCGGCGCCGGAATCCCGACAGCCAGCATACTGACACTTATTCTCCCTCGTGGGGGTCCACGACCCCCCTGGAGGGAGAATAAAATAGCGTAGCGCGCCACCGTGCCCGCAGCGTGGCAAGTGCAGCGAGCCCGCAAGGGGCTCATTTGCGCTCGCCACACTGTCGGTTAGCCGGCGGTCAGGCTCCCGGCGCCGGTATGCTGGTTGCCGGGAGCCCGACCGCCGGCATACCATACCACACCCATAATTACACACACGCGCCTTTTACAGCCTACTAGACCCGCATGTCATGGTGGCAGCTGTTCTCCTTTAGAATATAAATCTGTTTTAATATCTCTGATAACTTTCTGTGTACAAACTTTTTTGAGGTCCATTGTCCTCCCTAAAACTGAAATTCCTCTCCACCCTCTGTTTTTTCCTAAAATCACATTAGGTTCCCAGGAGACCTGAGTCAGACCAGGTTTTTCCAATGCAGTCATGAAGTCTTGCCGCATTTATTTGTTAGCCCGGATCACACCCAATGGCAATGACACACAAACACACACACACACACACACACACACACACACACACACACACACACATACATTAATTGCTGATTATGAAAAGACAAAAAGGTTGGATTAAACCAGCACATTCTTACTACTTATGGTTTCTGCACTTCGGAACTATATCTGACTATCCTATAAGATCTGGGCATGACATAAACTTCTCTGTATGACTGTGAACTGTCCATGCTGGTATTTGATATATAATTTGTTTTGCTAGTCTATGGTTAATATACTTTTATCTGTGTGATGTTCCTGTACAGCAGTAAGATTGTAATACAGCGCACTGTCCTGCAGCGAAAGCCGTTTGCTTGATTGGAAATGCCAGCTCTTTTTCCCTCCTAATGGCTTCTGGGAACTCCTCAGAAGCCTGAGTGGTGTAGATGCATTATTCAGTTATATCATAGGGATGTGCACGTAGGGAACACACATTTGCAGCTGTTATTCTACATTATTGGGCCGTCCAAGCCCTGGACAGTTCTAGCACGCATGAAGCTACATAGCCACCGTGCAGAGAAATGGAGTTTCTCAGTCTTATGTGATTAAAATTCTTTCTGGTATTTATATTTCAGCGCTCGGTAGAAGAAAATAACATGGGGGTTAGTTCTAAATGGTGCTACTACCTATAATATGTGTTTCATTCATTGGGCGGTATTCAAATGATATATCACTGCCAATCTGCTTTCTCAAGTGATCCCCGTTAGCACACCTCTCGCCCATAGTAATTAGGTTTAGCTGCATAAAGGATTGGGCGCCCTCGCTATCACGGGGGTATTGAGCTGAAATGATTATACCACACCCATCGGCAGAAACAGAACGGGTGTCGAAGGGGGTGAAAAGAATTGATTACCACCCATTGTGCGTTTGTAATGCAACACTCACAGACAGGTGTATTCTCTGCACAAGCGCACATTACAGTGCATTCAGTCGCATGCCACCATTTATATGATGCCAGGTGTAGCTGGCGATATAAAGAGAGAGTGCGGTACCTCAGTTATTTTGTTTTTGGGAAGTGGTTTTCATTTTGTTGCACTTTATGCTGACTTTGTGTGATTTGTGATTTTTATTGTGGATTAAGGTTTACCATATTTTGTAGTAATTTCCTGATTTCTCTTATGTCCTAGAGGATGCTGGGGTCCACATTAGTACCATGGGGTATAGACGGGTCCACCAGGAGCCATTGGTACTTTAAGAGTTTGAGCGTGTGGGCTGGCTTCTCCCTCTATGCCCCTCCTACCAGACTCGGTTTAGAAAATGTACCCGGAGGAGCCGGTCACAGCTAGGAGAGCTCCTAGAGCTTCTTTAGTTTTATTTTTTTTCTAAGAGTTAGTATAGGAACAGGGAGGCTGCTGGCAACAGCCTCCCTGCTTCGTGGGACCTAGGGGTGGAAGTAGTGGCTCAAACCCCGCAGGGTGGACACTATGTCCGCTGACACGACACTGAGCTCCTGAGGGTGATGATCCTTAGCCGCCCCCAGGCGACCGCTCACTCCCCCAACACTGCCGCCACCCGCTAACAGAGCCAGAAGATTCCGGTGGTGAGTGAGTCACCGCGCCCCCTGGCAAGCGGGGAGCCGGTGTGAAGATGGCGGGAACAGGGTGGGAGCACAGTATTAACTGCGCTCCGGAGGCTCAGCGGTATATAGTGCGTCGCTGTGAGGGGCGCCCTGAGCCAGCGCCTATACCCTACACTGGCACCAAGGCTGTCAGGGACCTCGGTAACGCTGCCAGCACAATTCCTCAGGCCAGTATAGAGAAGTGGAGAGCAGGAAGCAGCGCCATGTTCAGGGGGCAGAGCTTCTCCTCAGAGCAGACCCAGCAGCGTTTAGCGCCATTTATCTGCCTGCAGATCCTCTACAGTGACGCCAAGCAACTCCAGCTATCCTGTGCGGGGTACCAGGGGGTTGTAGAAGGGGGGGATGGGGCTGTGTAAATACTGTGTAGTCTATTAAGGTACACAGGCAGCGCCAGGTAGTTGTATTATATCTACCTTGGGAAGCACTGTGTGGGTTGGCTCCAATCTCTGTGTGTCTCTCTGTGGCATTCTTGGGGGGAAAACTGTGTCTGATATTTCCCTGTGGGTGTTGTCTCACATTGCCATGTCTAGGGACTCTGTCTTATGCTGCAGAGGACATTTCCTCTCAGGAGGAATCCATTCCATGTACACAGGAATGTAATGCATTGTCTCAGATCCCTATTGCTGAGCCTGAGTGGTTAACCTCTATTAAGGGAATGATCTCTCAAATCTCTACTAGGGTAGCTCATACTGAGACTGAAACTCAGGTTTTAAAGAAGTCTATGGCGATATGGTCAGGTTCTGTTCCTATTCCTTCAAAATCACCTAATATATACCCACAGAAACGTACACTTGCCCAGATTATGCAAGATGACACTGATACCGACTCTGACACGGCAGACGGTGATGGGGATGTGCTGACGGGGGCGGCACCCCTTGCAAAGGGGGTGCAGCTCATGATTGAGGCCATTAGAGATGTGTTAAATATTACTGACACAACACCTGAGCAGGTTGAGGAGGCTTACTTCACAGATAATAAGAAAGCCTCGCTAACCATCCCTGCGTCTAAAGAATTAAACGCTTGATTTGAAAAATCCTGGGAGAACCCGGAGAAAAAATTCCAGATTCCTAAAAGGATTCTGGTTGCTTTCCCCTACCCTGAGGAAAATTGGAAAAAAATGGGAAAACCCACCCATAGTTGACGCATCTGTTTCCAGACTGTCGAAAAAGGTGGTTTCACCTGTCCCTGGGTCTACCACGTTAGAAGAACCGGCTGATCGTAAGATTGACACTACGCTCCATTCTATATACACTGCTTTAGGGGTAGCGCTGAGGCCTACTATTGCCTGCACATGGATCTCTAAAGCTATAGTAAAGTGGTCAGGCACGTTACTTGATGATTTGGATTCAATGGATAGAAGTGACATTGAATTATTTTTACGTAACATACAGGATTCTGCGGGGTTCGTGGTAGAATCCATGAAGGACCTAGGTATGCTGACTGCAAGGATATCTTCCATGTCTGTCTCGGCTCGCAGGGGACTCTGGCTATGCCAATGGTCTGCAGACGCGGAATCCAGGAGAAGTATGGAGAACCAACCCTACACAGGTCAGGCTCTATTTGGGGAAACAATGGATGCGTGGATTTCCACGGCAACCACGGGTAAGTCACCTTTTCTTCCCTTAGCTACACCCTCTACGAAGAAACCCTTTTCTTTATCTGCATCACAGTCCTTTCGGACCGCTAAGACAAAAGTCCAAGCCTCCTACCACCTTCTTTAGAGGTGGGCGGGAAAAATCCAAAAAGCCTGTACCTGCAGGCTCTCAGGACCAGAAACCTGCCTCTGCTTCCTCAAAATCCTCAACATGATGGTGGACCACCCAGCCTGGAGGACAGGCTGGTGGGGGCGAGACTCAGGCGTTTCAGCCACGTCTGGGTGTCGTCCGGCCTGGATCCTTGGGTACAGGATATTGTGTCCCAAGGGTACTGACTGGAGTTTCAAGAAACCCCACCTCACCGATTCTTCAAATCAGGCTTGCCAACTTTACTGTCAGACAGAACTGTCCTACAGGAAGCTATCCAAAAATTGGAAAAGGCAGAGGTCATTGTTCCAGTTCCACCTCATATGCACAGCGTGGGTTACTATTCAAACCTCTTTGTGGTACCGAAACCGGATGGTTTGGTCAGACCAATTTTGAACTTAAAATCGCTAAACCCTTATCTAACTGAGTTCAAATTCAAAATGGAGTCTCTGAGAGTGGTGATCTCAGGTCTGGAGGAGGGGGAGTTTCTGGTATCCCTAGATGTCAAGGATGCGTATCTCCACATTCTGATTTGGCCTCTGCACCAGGCTTATCTCGGATTTGCACTGTTGGATTGTCACTGTCAGTTTCAGGCACTGCCATTCAGTCTCTCATTGGCATCAAGGGTGTTCACCAAGTTGATGGCAGAAATTATGGTTCCCCTCCGCAGGTAGGGAGTGAACATAAGTCCATACCTGGACGATCTGCTGATAAAGGCGTCGTCCAGGGAGAAGCTGTTACAGTCCATTGCTCTCATGACTCATCTGCTCAGGGTCCATGGTTGGATCCTGAACCTTCCAAAGTCGTATTTGGAGCCGACAAGGAGATTGTCTGTCTTTCCTGGGGATGATCCTCGTCACGGAAGTGCAGAGGATGTTTCTACCGGAGGAGAAAGAGTTGGTGATACAAACAATAGTATGGGATGTCCTGAAGCCAGCCCGGGTTTCCATTCATCAGTGCATTCGCCTTCTGGGGAAGATGGTTGCCTCCTACGAGGCTCTACAATACGGAAGATTTCATGCTCGATCCTTCCAATTGGATCTCCTAGACAAGTGCTCGGGTTCTCATCTACATATGCACATGAGGATATGTATGTCGCCGAAAGCAAGGATTTCACTCCTCTGGTGGCTACAAATGCCTCACCTTCTGGAGGGCCGCAGGTTCGGGATTCAGGACTGGATCCTTCTAACCACGGATGCAAGTCTCCGAGGCTGGGGCGCTGTCACTCAAGGGGAAACCTTCCACGGAAGGTGGTCAAGTCTGGAATCCTGTCTTCCAATAAACATTCTGGAACTAAGAGCCATATACAACGGTCTTCTCCAAGCGACTCACCTTCTGAGAGTTTGACCTATTCAAGTGCAGTCGGGCAATGTAACAACGGTGGCCTACATAAACCGACAAGGCGGAACAAAGAGCAGAGCTGCAATGTCAGAGGTGACAAGAATCATCCTCTGGGCGGAAAAGCACACGTTAGCACTGTCCGCAATTTTTTTCATTCCGGGAGTGGACAGCTGGGAAGCGGACTTCCTCAGCAGACACGATCTCCATCCAGGAGTGTGGGGCCTCCATCTAGAGGTGTTCACGGAGGTGACAAACCTTTGGGGAGTTCCTCAAATAGACATGATGGCCTCCCGCCTCAACAAAAAACATCGGAGGTATTGCTCAAGGTCGAGACGCACAAGCAGTAATGGTGGACGCCCTGGTAACTCCGTGGGTGTTCCAGTTGGTGTTCGTGTTTCCTCCACTTCCACTCATTCCAAGGATTGTGAAGCTCATAAGGAGAACAAGAGTTCAGGCAATCCTCATTGCTCCAGGCTGGCCAAGGAGGGCTTGGTACGCGGATCTTCTGGATCTACTGCTAGAAGAGCTGAGGCCTCGTCCTCTTCGGGAGGACCTGCTGCAGCAGGGGCCGTTCGCTTATCAAGACTTACCGTTGGCTACGTTTGATGGCATTGAGGTTTAACGCCAGATATTAGCTCAGAAGGGCATTCCGAACAAGGTTATTCCTACCCTGATACAAGCTAGGAAAGGAGTAACGTCTAAACCTTACCATCGGTTTTGGAAAAAACATGTATCTTGGTGTGAGTCCAAGAAGTTTCCTGTGGTGGAGTTTAACTGGGACGGTTTCTCCTCTTCCTGCAAGCAGGTGTGGATATGGGCCTGAGGTTGGGATCCGTAAAGGTCCAGATTTCGGCCCTATCCATTTTCTTCCAGAAACAATTGGTTTCCCTCCCTGAGGTTCAGACTTTCTTGAAAGGGGTTCTGCACATCCAGCCTCCCTTTGTGCCACCTACGGCTCCCTGGGACCTTAACGTGTTATTAGAGTTCCTCCAATCGGATTGGTTCGAACCTCTACCGGTGGTTGAGGTCAAGTTTCTCACGTGGAAGGCTTTCACTTTGTTGGCCTTAGCTTCTGCTAGACGTGTGTTGTCTTGTAAGAGCCCCTACTTGATCTTCCATGAAGATAGAGCTGAGCTCCGGACACGTCAGTTCCTTCCGAAGGTTGTGTCGGCATTTCATATCAACCAACGTATTGTGGTGCGGGTTGCTACTGACTCCTCAATTTAATCAAAGTCCCTGGATGTTGTAAGGGCTCTGAAAATCTATGTGAAGAGGACCTGCTTGACACAGAAAATCAGACTCTCGGTTTGTCCTGTATGATCCCAAGAAAATTGGGTGTCCTGCTTCTAAGCAGACGATCTCTCGCTGGATCAGGTTCACTATCCAGCATGCGTATTCTACGGCAGGCTTGCCGTGTCCTACGTCTGTTAAGGCCCACTCTACTCGTAAGGTGGGTTCTTCCTGGGCCGCTGCCCGGGGTGTCTCGGCTTTGCCAAGCGGATACTTGGTCTGAGTCGAACACGTTTGCAAATTTCTACAAGTTCGATACTTTGAACAAACTTCCGGTCCTCAGAGGCCAGTCAGTTCTGCAGGAGCCTCCGTGCTCTCCCTCCCGTTCTGGGAGCTTTGGTACATCCCCATGGTACTAATGTGGACCCCAGCATCCTCTAGGACGTAAGAAAAAAATAAAATTTTAATTACCTACCGGTAAATCCTTTTCTCGTAGTCCGTAGAGGATGCTGGGCGCTCGCCCAGCGCTTCGTGATCCTGCAGTGGTTACTTGGTTCAGTGCTGCTTAATTCTTGGTTAACTACTGTTTTGTTACTTAGTTAAGTAATATTGTTCAGCTGTTGCTGATTTTTCAAGCTGGTTAGCTTGGTTTGCCTTGTATGTGTGAGCTGGTGTGTATCTCGCCACTATCTGTGTAAAATCCTTCTCTCGAAGTTGTCCGTCTCCTCGAGTACAGTTTCTAGACTGAGTCTGGTAGGAGGGGCATAGAGGGAGGAGCCAGCCCATACACTCAAACTCTTAAAGTGCCAATGGCTCCTAGTGGACCCGTCTATACCCCATGGTACTAATGTGGACCCCAGCATCCTCTACCGACTGCGAGAAAAGGATTTACCGGTAGCTAATATAAAATCCTATTTTCTCATGTCAGAACAGAAAATAGCTTGTAGTTTCTATTACAGAGAGGGGTTTATGACCAATAAATACTACTGATAATCCAGAGCCGCCATGGTCTGGAAGGCAGGATTTATATAGAATCCTCTCCCTTGGCAGGTAGCTCTTTACCCAGGATGCACTGCAGAATGTGGGTAATACTATAGCAAGAGTTCTTAATTTGTTGAATCATGGCCCAAGAATGCGTTGTTGACTTTGTCCTTTTGCACACCAATTGTGTGGTCCACCAGCTAACACCACTTGTTGGAAGGGAACTACATATATAATTTTTCTCTGTTAAGTGAGTCATTTTGGGCTCTCACTATTTTTTTCTGAGAAATTAAGGAGGTTCAATTGGGAATGTAATAGGTGGGAGGTCACGGGGATAGGATGTTAGTGGGGAGGGTTGATGGGCTTTTATGAAGATGTGAGTCCTAATGGCCCATTTGTAGGTGTGAATTCTGGTACAGAGTCTGATTGGGCGAGGGAGTTAGTCACGACGGGAGAAATCTTGGATGCTGCAGTGAGAGAAGGTGAACTGACGTAAGGTGGTTAGTGTGTGAATGGGGAGGGAGGGAGTGTGAACAGAAATTATGTAGGATTGAGTGGAGTGATCTAAGAGATTGGGGGCGATTCAATTGTTTTATGTGTGCTCAATCTCCCGTCTAAAGTGACGGGAGAACTCGGGGGTGCAGTTCAATTGAGTATTTTGGTTTTTTTTTTGTAATGTGCTTGTTTCGCCCAGATAGACTCTATGTAGCTGTGCAAAATGGCAAAACCCGACCAAAGTGCTGGCATGACGCAAAAAAGTGCAGTTTGGGTGCCCAATCGGTCAGTTTTAGCACATTTTAGCTCGCCACCTCCAGGGGCTGTTCCCGCCCGAAAGGCAAAACAATTGAATTGCTCCATTGGGCAGTCGGCAGTGACAGCAGCCAGTGCAAGCAATTGAATGCTCCCCCCCTTTCCCACCCCCTTGAGTGTGTCAGTACCCTGCTGGTGTGTCACAGCACCCTGCTGCAGTGAGGATGCAAAATTTTAACTTCTAAGTGGATCTGAGGTTGACAGGAATCCTGTGAAGTTACTGGCAGCGGGAGAGTAAATGAGACTGGTGGTAGCCTTAAGAATAGATTGAAGTGGGTTAGAGGAAAGCCAGAAAGGAGAGAGATTCAGTAGTCAAGATGGGAAATTACTAATGCATGAATTAGTTTTAGAGGCATCTACGTTATGAGTCTACTTCTCATGATATTGTTACAGTCCATGATTGTGATAGACTAGGTGTGAGGAGTGAAGTAGTGAGAGTGGAGTATTATGCCCAGACAGCAGATGTGGGGAGAGGAGAAAATGAGTTTCTTTGGGCATACTGGGACATCCAGGAGAGATGGCAGAAGACATGAGAGAGGACGGAGGCAGAGCAGTCAGGGGAGGTGTGGTAGAATGATCTGATGAGAACTCCTGGCAAGGAGGTATAGAGGGAGAAGAGGAGGCCCAGAACAGACCATTGGGGAACACCAACTTGGAAGAGCTTGGCAAGCTGCCACAGTCGCTGGTGGATTCTTATGTTTTCTGCTGAAATGAAGGTGGAGTTCTGTATAAAATGCTGCGTCAATGGAAGACAGTGCAGCATTTATTTTCCTAGTTATTTTAAGAGGAAAGCTAGCAATAGTGTCCTGGATTTACTCTCCAAATCATAGGGCTGTAGTGTAGCCCAGCTCCTCGCGTTCTTGCTAAAGGCAGCATTTTTCAATTGCAAAACACTAAAATCTATATATATCTATGGGGCTAATTCAGACCTGATTGTAGGCGGGGGGTGTCACGTTCAGCAGCTGCCACCCGGAGAGCGACGGGTAGCTCCCTGCCAGTGAGCAGGAGCTGCGCTGGTAGGAAGCTTCTTTTCAGGTACAAAAGCATCGCCGCTGTGCAATGCTTTTGTACTTGTGCGATGGGAGGGGTGGAGGGCCAGACATGCGGGGTGGACTAGCCCTGTGCTGGGCATTCCGCCCCCCGGATGTCAGGGTGGCTGATCGTAGTGCACAGCTGCAATCAGATCTGAATTAGCCCCTATATCTCAACTCATTGAGTTTTTACACCCAAGAGACAGAAATTGCGTGTCTCAGCTTTGCAACACATAGGTTCCCTATGGGATAAATAAATGATCTTTCAATTAATGTCTACAAATTCAGTATAGTACAGTTAGAACATTATTAAAATATAAGGTGTTCATTTAAAATTTGTGTGTGTGTGTGTGTGTATATATATATATATATATATATATATATATATATATATATATATATATATATATATATATATATATATATATACACACACACACACACACACACACACACACACACACACACACACACACACACACACACACACACACACACACACACACACACACACACACACACCATATACCTACCTACAGCCAGCAGTGGAAACATTGGATTGGCTGCTATGGGAAACTTCACCAATCACCTTCAACGTGGCATTTTTTACATTAATTCTATAAAAAGAGTGGTTGCTATGGGAAACCTCCACTGGAACCCTTCATGTCGTACAGCAGAATTAACCCGGAGGTTGGAGAAAGACTAACCTGCTTCCACCCATAATACATTGCACTTTGAAAGATACTGCTTTTCATTTCATGTCACATTGAATGTGAATGTTAGTTGTATCATGGGTGGACAGAATAATGGAGAAATGTGTACCCATTAAAGAACAGAGATATAAAATACCTGTGACTTCTGTGATTTGCTATATAGCATTACTGACACATAATGACAGTAGTTTTAAAATGACATTTCATCTCACACGAGTCATTTAACACAATCATCTGCTTCTATATACCTGGGGTCAAATTAATTACGTACTAATAATGGTCGTGCCTCAGACAGCTGAACCCCTTAGAAGTGTGCAGGAAAAGGAGCGAAGTTTGGCTGCCGTATCAAACCATAACTCGCACAGCCAGGCACGTGGTGATGTCCGGCGGCACATCACTAGAAATGGAATCTGCCCCGTGGGTGTGATATCACACTGATGTACTGAGGACCAGTATTCATGAAGGCCCCTGAAAAATCTCAAGTTGCCGTGAGTTTTGTGTATCGGTGAAATGGCTTACATCAGCCCTTACTGTGGGTTTACACCAGGTGTGGGGAACCTCCGGCCGAAGCAGTTTGGTCCGGCCCACCAGCTTGTGTCAGTGAGACACGCTGCCGCTCAGTCCGGCGGCAGCGTGGCTCAGCTGTCGGAACAGGGAGACAGGGAGGAGAGCGCGGCTGTCGAGTGGGAGCGGAGGCGTGTAGTACGGCAAACCAGCCGCCGGTCCGTGAGCCAATCGGGAGCCGCGGCTGCCGGTCCGCGAGCTCTGATTGGCTCTCGAACCGGCGGCTGGTTTGAAGTACTACACGCCGCCGCTCCCACCCGACAGCCGCGCTCTCCTCCGTGTCCCACGGTAAGCAGCACGGAGGGGAGGGGGGAGGGCATCTGTATACCTGGCACTGTGGGGGCATCTGTATACCTGGCACTGTGGGGGGCATCTGTATACCTGGCACTGTGGGGGGCATCTGTATACCTGGCACTGTGGGGGGCATCTGTATACCTGGCACTGTGGAGGGCATCTGTATACCTGGCACTGTGGGGGGCATCTGTATACCTGGCACTGTGGGGGGCATCTGTATACCTGGCACTGTGGGGGGCATCTGTATACCTGGCACTGTGGGGGGCATCTGTATACCTGGCACTGTGGGGGGCATCTGTATACCTGGCACTGTGGGGGGCATTTGTATACCTGGCACTGTGGGGGGCATTTGTATACCTGGCACTGTGAGGGGCATTTGTATACCTGGCACTGTGAGGGGCAATTGTGGATCTGGCACCGCACTATTGGGGGCATATGTGTATCACGTCCCATTTTAACTGGCCACACCCATTTCTTGGGCGCGTGCGCGCCTCCGGCGCGCGCACACAGTACCTCTAAGGGGCAGACCTACTGGGGGGCAGGGTAATTTTTTAAGTTGAGAATTTTTGTACGGCCCCCGGAGGATTTTATAAATATCCAAATGGCCCTCGGTAGAAAAAAGGTTCCCCACCCCTGGTTTACACCCTTCAGTTCCCGTACATTATCGATGTCCGTGAATATATTGAGTTCATGCGTCAAGTAATGATGCTGTGGTACATGGATTGTGAGAGAAGCCTCATCAATCAGCGTGTGTTTTTAGGTTATTCTTGTACCCTCGCCAAAGAGCACTCTGAACTGTTTGTACTCTGAATAATTGATGGCAGCAATAGTGTGAGGAAGCCGGCCGCAATCGCACGGCAGGGAAGCCTGGCATTTAGTAATAGCTGAAAACTGCCTTCATCAAGATTCCATTTATCAATAATGTAAATCTAATGAATATCCCGTGGGTAATATGGACAGGACAGCTGCAGAATATGCGTGTGTGGGAGATGAACATTATGTACTGGGTTTATTGGATGGGATCCACACTGCCTCAGACTGTAGGAGCTGTTTGAAAACACGCTGATATAAAAGACATAATTTTCTCTAAATGTGACACTTGCTTCAAAGCCAAGGCTTGTGCTAGAATATGTTGTGTAGCCATACACCCTGCTTGAATGCAGAGGAGTAGGAGTAGTATTTGGGTTATTCATTTTACTGTTTATTAAAACGTCTGATTTAACACAGATGTAATTGTCAAAGAATAGAAGTCCAATGACGTCTTTGGATTTATGTTTATTACTTGTCTAATCAACACTAAACCACTGCGGTATAAGTGTGACCGGCATCATATTTTTATAAATCTGAATTTGTCTATGGTATTATGCTGCCTGGTGCCCCAAATGTAATGCGTTTTCTTTCACATCCAGGTATTGACTATAAAACCACTACCATCCTGCTGGACGGCCGGCGCGTCAAGCTCGAGCTGTGGTAAGTCTGGAAACCTTAAGTGCCAACACACCAGTGAATGGCCAAAGTACTTGACCCTAATCTGTTACGGTTTTGTTGGCAGGGACACATCCGGCCAAGGCAGGTTCTGCACCATCTTCCGCTCTTACTCCAGAGGAGCACAGGTAAGGGTCTAACCCTCTTGCTACTGGTTTCTATGGTGCAGCCGGTGACTGGTAACCTTGAAATAATTTCTGTAGAAATGCGTGATATTTGGTGGTGAAGCCTTAGGAAAGCTCACACACGCTGCAGTTACGTTTGCTGCAAAGCACAATATTAACTGTAAAATCAGGGTCTTGTTGCGCACACTTCTTCCTCTTGCTGGTTGCCTGCACAGTTAAAAAGACAATCTTATATAGCGCAGCATATACCATTACGCTTTACAATTGGAACAACAGTAAAAGAACAAAACTGGGTAAAAACAGACAGACATAGAGGTAGGAAGGCCCTGCTCACAAGCTTACAATATATAGGGAAACGGGCCTTGATACACAATAAGATAGGTGCTACTTATTGCATAATGATTCACCAGATTGCAAAGGTTCTTAATGGGCTGTATGATAGGGTCACCCAGCAATGTTGGCCAAGGGTCAGGAGGGTGTGAAAGTGAAGAAAGACAAAACATATTAGGTTATGTGTGGACTGTACAGAGGGTATGTACTTAGATAGGGAGACATTGAAGGTTATGTGGGTTGGTCCGGAATCTGATAAGCTTGTCTGAAGAGGTGAGTTTTCTGGGAACGCTTGAAGGTTTGGAGACTAGAGGTGAGTCTTATTATGCGTGGTAGGGCATTTTACAGAGTGTGCAGCCCGAAAAAAGTCCTGTAATTTTGAGTGTGAGCAAGTAATGCATGTGGATGCATGACGCAGATCTTGTGCAGAGTGGAGAGGTCGAGTAGGGAGATAGTGTAAAGGTGGGTACACACTGATAGATATATCTGTAGATCAATTGATCTGCAGATATATCTATGGACGGATTGGGCAGTGTGCTGTGCATACACACTGCCCGATCCGTCGGGGACTGACGTCATGAACTGGGTGGGCGTGTACACACGCCTGCCCAGTTCAGCTGTCAAACGCCGCCGGCCGCCGCAGCATGTGTAAGGGCGGCCGGCTGGTTGCCCGTACACACACAGCGATGCGCCAGTATATCAGTAGATATATTGGCTGTGCTGCGGGGCCTACGCGATATGTCTGTGAACAACTGAGTTCACAGACATATCGCTCGTACACACTGGTCGACGGACCCGCGATATATTGGCCGTTCAATAGAACGCCCAATATATCGGCCAGTGTGTACCCACCTTAAGATGAGTGAAGAGATGTATGTTTGTGCAGTTTGGTTAATGGCCTTGTTTGTTAGTAAAAGTATTTTATATTGAGTATGGTAGAATACCGGTAACCAATGGAGGGACTGACAGAGTGGGTCCGTATTAACGTCTGACTAGAAAAATCAGCCTCATAGCTGCATTCAAAATGGATTGTAGTGTTGACGGCCTATTTTTGGGAAGACAAGTAAGAAGACTATTGCAATAATCAATGCGGGATATAATGGGAGCATGGATTAGTTTTCTCAGTGTCCTGTGTAAGATATGGTCGTATTTTGGATATGTTTCTAATAGGCCCTACACACATGGCGACTGGCCGCCGAGCTGCCCTACGGCCGATACGGCCATGGCACGACCCGACGGCAGAGGATATGACGGGGGGAGTGAAGTGCTAATATGGACGTGATTGTCCATATTGGCCTGCAGGTATGAACGAGCCGACACCAACGATGAACGAGTGTGGGGGCCGCGCCTCGTTCATCGTTGGTGCCTACACACTGTAAGATATGAACGATATCTCGTACATTAATGAAAGATCGTTCATATCTTTCGGTGGTATCGGCAAGTGTGTAGGGCCCATTAGATGTATGTAACATAATTTGGAGACAGATTGAATGTGGGGAGCAAAGGACAATTTAGAGTCAAGACTGACACCTAGGCAGGCATTACATTATACTATTCTTCTACTGTATATCACACTGCAGTATACGTTATGCTACAAATAGGCAGAAGCAGGGTTGCATTAAGGGACCGAACTTCCCCCCCAGAAGTACTGTAAGGACCTGCATTATAGTTGTTTGTGGTACGCCCATCTTCTACACCAGGGCTGGCCAAACCAGTCCTCGAGATCTACCAACAGGACACATTTTCCAGACCACCTAGCTGGTGCACAGGTGTAGTCATTACTAATTAAGATGTGCTGCATTCATTCCTAACTGACAATTTCTACAGATCTCCAGGAGGCTTGGAAAACATGAACTGTTGGTAGATCTCGAGGACCGGTTTGGCCAGCCCTGTTCTACACATTGCAATTAATGCTTTTCTCTAACGTCCTAAGTGGATGCTGGGGACTCCGTAAGGACCATGGGGAATAGCGGCTCCGCAGGAGACTGGGCACAAAAGTAAAAGCTTTAGGACTACCTGGTGTGCACTGGCTCCTCCCCCCATGACCCTCCTCCAAGCCTCAGTTAGATTTTTGTGCCCGAACGAGAAGGGTGCACACTAGGTGGCTCTCCTGAGCTGCTTAGTGAAAAGTTTAGTTTTAGGTTTTTTTATGTTCAGTGAGGCCTGCTGGCAACAGGCTCACTGCATCGAGGGACTAAGGGGAGAAGAAGCGAACTCACCTGCGTGCAGAGTGGATTGGGCTTCTTAGGCTACTGGACATTAGCTCCAGAGGGACGATCACAGGCCCAGCCATGGATGGGTCCCAGAGCCGCGCCGCCGGCCCCCTTACAGAGCCAGAAGACAGAAGAGGTCCGGAAAATCGGCGGCAGAAGACGTCCTGTCTTCAACAAGGTAGCGCACAGCACTGCAGCTGTGCGCCATTGCTCTCAGCACACTTCACACTCCGGTCACTGAGGGTGCAGGGCGCTGGGGGGGGGCGCCCTGACACGCAATAAAACACCTTGGATGGCAAAAAATGCATCACATATAGCTCCTGGGCTATATGGATGAATTTAACCCCTGCCAAAATACATAGAAAAACGGGAGATAGGCTCCGCCCCCTTATCGGCGGCCTTATCTCCTCAGCACACTGGCGCCATTTTCCCTCACAGCTCCGTTGGAGGGAAGCTCCCTGGCTCTCCCCTGCAGTCACTACACTACAGAAAGGGTTAAAAAAGAGAGGGGGGGCACTAATTATGCGCAGTATTAAAGATACAGCAGCTATAAAGGGAAAAACACTTATATAAGGTTATCCCTGTATATATATAGCGCTCTGGTGTGTGCTGGCAAACTCTCCCTCTGTCTCCCCAAAGGGCTAGTGGGGTCCTGTCCTCTATCAGAGCATTCCCTGTGTGTGTGCTGTATGTCGGTACGTTTGTGTCGACATGTATGAGGAGAAAAATGATGTGGAGACGGAGCAGATTGCCTGTAATAGTGATGTCACCCCCTAGGGGGTCGACACCTGAGTGGATGAGCTGTTGGAAGGAATTACGTAACAGTGTCGGCTCTGTATAAAAGACAGTGGTTGACATGAGACAGCCGGCTACTCAGCTTGTGCCTGTCCAGACATCTCATAGGCCGTCAGGGGCTCTAAAGCGCCCGTTACCTCAGATGGCAGTTATAGACGCCGACACGGATACTGACTCCAGTGTCGACGGTGAAGAGACAAATGTGACTTCCAGTAGGGCCACACGTTACATGATTGAGGCAATGAAAAATGTTTTACACATTTCTGATAATACGAGTACCACCAAAAAGGGGTATTATGTTCGGTGAGGAAAAACTACCTGTAGTTTTCCTGAATCTGAGAAATTAAATGAGGTGTGTGATGATGCGTGGTTTTCCCCCGATAACTGATAATTTCTAAAATGTTATTGGCATTATATCCTTTCCCGCCATAGGTTAGGGTGCGTTGGGAAACACCCCCTAGGGTGGATAAAGCGCTCACACGCTTGTAAGAACAAGGACTCTACCCTCTCCTGAGATGGCCGCCCTTAAGGATCCTGCTGATAGAAAGCAGGAGGGCAACCTAAAAGGTATTTACACACATACTGGTGTTATACTGCGACCAGCAATCGCCTCAGCCTGGATGTGCAGTGCTGGGTTGGCGTGGTCGGATTCCCTGACTGAAAATATTGATACCCTAGATAGGGACAGTATATTATTGCCTATAGAGCATTTAAAAGATGCATTTCTATATATGCGTGATGCACAGCGGAATATTTGCCGACTGGCATCAAGTCTAAGTGCGTTGTCCATTTCTAACAGTAGAGGGTTATGGACACGACAGTGGTCAGGTGATGCGGATTCCAAACGGCATTTGGAAGTATTGCCTTATTAAGGGGAGGAGTTATTTGGGGTCGGTCTTTCAGACCTGGTGGCCATGGCAACAGCTGGGAAATCCACGTTTGTACCCCAGGTCGCCTCTCAACATGAGAAGACGCCGTATTATCAGGCGCAGTCTTTTCGTGGGGAAGCGGGCAAAAAGTTCCTCATTTCTGCCCCGTGACAGAGGGAGAGGAAAAAGGCTGCAGAAATCAGCCAGTTCCTAGGAACAGAAACTCTCTCCCGCCTCTGCCAAGCCCTCAGTATGACGCTGGGGCTTTACAAGCAGAATCAGGCACGGTGGGGGCCCGTCTCAATGAATTTCAGCGCGCAGTGGGCTCACTCGCAAGTAGACCCCTGGATCCTTCAGGTGTTATCTCAGGGGTACAAATTGGAATTCGAGACGTCTCCCCCTCGCCGTTTCCTAAAGTCGGCTTTACCGATGTCTCCTTCTGACAGGGAGACAGTTTTGGAAGCCATTCACAAGCTGTATTCCCAGCAGGTGATAATCATAGGTACCCCTCCTGCAACAGGGAACGGGGTATTATTCCACACTGTTGTGGTACCGAAGCCGGACGGCTCGGTGAGACCGATTCTAAATCTAAAATCTTTGAACACTTACATACAGAGGTTCAAATTCAAGATGGAGTCACTCAGAGCAGTGATTGCGAACCTGGAAGAAGAGGACTACATGATGTCTCGGGACATCAAGGATGCTTACCTTCATGTCCAAATTTACCCTTCTCACCAAGGGTACCTCAGGTTTATGGTACAGAACTGTCACTATCAGTTTCAGACGCTGCCGTATGGATGGTCCACGGCACCCCGGGTCTTTACCAAGGTAATGGCCGAAATGATGATACTCCTTCGAAGGAAGGGAATTTTAGTTATCCCTTACTTGGATGATTCCCTGATAAGGGTAAGATCCAGGGAACAGTTGGAGGTCGGTGTAGCACTATCTCAGGTAGTGTTGCGGCAGCACGATTGAATTCTCAATATTCCAAAATCGCAGCTGATTCCGACGACTCGTCTTCTGTTCTTAGGGATGATCCTGGACACAGTTCAGAAAAAGGTGTTTCTCCCGGAGGAGAAAGTCGGGGAGTTATCCGAGCTAGTCGGGAACCTCCTATAACCGAGCCAAGTCTCAGTACATCAATGAGATGGTTCTGGGAAAAATGGTGGCTTCCTATGAAGCAATCCCGTGCGGCAGATTCCACGCAAGAACTTTCCAGTGGGACCTGCTGGACAAATGGTCCGGGTCGCATCTTCAGATGCATCAGCGGATAACCCTGTCACCAAGCACAAGGGTGTCTCTCCTGTGGTGGTTGCAGAGTGCTCATCTTCTAGAGGGCCGCACATTCAGGACTGGGTCCTGGTGACCACGGATGTCAGCCTGCGAGGCTGGGGAGCAGTCACACAGGGAAGGAATTTCCAGAGCTTATGGTCAAGCCTGGAGACATCACTTCACATAAATATCCTGAAGCTAAGGGCCATTTACAATGCTCTAAGCTCAGCAAGACCTCTGCTTCAAGGTCACCCGGAGTTGATCCATTCGGACAACATCACGGCAGTCACCCACGTAAACAGACAGGGTGACACAAGAAGCAGAAGGGCAATGGCAGAAGCTGCAAGGATTCTTCGCTGGGCGGAAAATCATGTAATAGCACTGTCAGCAGTATTCATTCCGGGAGTGGACGACCTCCACCCGGGAGAGTGGGGACTTCACCCAGAAGTCTTCCACATGTTTATAAAACTCGACAAGTATTGTGCCAGGTCAAGGGACCCTCAGGCAATAGCTGTAGACGCTCTGGTAACACAGTGGGTGTACCAGTCAGTGTATGTGTTCCATCCTCTGCCTCTCATAACCAAGGTACTGAGAATTATAAGATGGAAGGAGTAAGCACTATATTTGTGGCTCCGGATTGGCCAAGAAGGACTTGGTAACCGGAACTTCAAGAGAAGCTCACGGAGGATCCGTGGCCTCTACCTCTAAGAAGGGACCTGCTCCAGCAAGGACCCTGTCTGTTCCAAGACTTACCGCGGCTGCGTTTAACGGCAGGGCGGTTGAACGCCGGATCCTGAAGGAAAAAGGCATTCCGGATGAAGTCATCCCTATCCTGATCAAAGCCAGGAAAGATATAACCGCAAAACATTATCACCGCATTTGGCGAAAATATGTTGCGTGGTGCGAGGCCAGTAAGGCCCCGACGGAGGAATTTTCAACTAGTTCGATTCCTACATTTCCTGCAAACAGGAGTGTCTATGGGCCTGAAATGGAGGTCCATTAAGGTTCAAATTTCGGCCCTGTCAATTTTCTTCCAAAAAGAACTAGCTTCAGTCCCTGAAATTCAGACGTTTGTGAAAGGGGTACTGTATATACAGCCTCCTTTTGTGCCTCCAGTGGCACCTTGGGATCTAAATGTAGTTTTTGGGTTCCAAAAGTCACATTGGTTTGAACCACTTAAGTATGTGGAGTTAAAATATCTCACATGGAAAGTGGTCATGCTGTTGGCCCTGGCCTGGGCCAGGTGCGTGTCAGAATTGGCCGCTTTATCCTGAAAAAGCCCTCATCTGATTTTCCATTCGGACAGGGCGGAATTGAGGACTTGTCCTCAGTTTCTCCCTAAGGTGGTTTTCAGCGTTTCACCTGAATCAACCTATTGTGGTGCCTGCGGCTACTAGGGACTTGGAGGACTCCAAGTTGCTGGACGTTGTCAGAGCCCTGGAAATATAGGTTTCCAGGACGGCTGGAGTCAGAAAATCTGACTCGTTGTTTATTCTGTATGCACCCAACAAGCTGGGTGCTCCTGCTTCTAAGCAGACTATTGCTCGTTGGATTTGTAGTACAATTCAGCTTGCACATTCTGTGGCAGGCCTGCCACAGCCAAAATCTGTAAAAGCCCATTCCACAAGGAAGGTGGGCTCATCTTGGGCGGCTGCCCGAGGGGTCTCGGCTTTACAACTTTGCCGAGCAGCTACTTGGTCAGGAGCAAATACGTTTGTAAAATTCTACAAATTTGATACCCTGGCTGAGGAGGACCTGGAGTTCTCTCATTTGGTGCTGCAGAGTCATCCGCACTCTCCCGCCCGTTTGAGAGCTTTGGTATAATCCCCATGGTCCTTACGGAGTCCCCAGCATCCACTTAGGACGTTAGAGAAAATAAGAATTTACTTACCGATAATTCTATTTCTCGTAGTCCGTAGTGGATGCTGGGCGCCCATCCCAAGTGCGGATTGTCTGCAATACTGGTACATAGTTATTGTTACCAAAAAATCGGGTTATTATTGTTGTGAGCCATCTTTTCAGAGGCTCCTTCTGTTATCATGCTGTTAACTGGGTTCAGATCACTGGTTGTACGGTGTGATTGGTGTGGCTGGTATGAGTTTTACCCGGGATTCAAAATCCTTCCTTATTGTGTACGCTCGTCCGGGCACAGTATCCTAACTGAGGCTTGGAGGAGGGTCATAGGGGGAGGAGCCAGTGCACACCAGGTAGTCCTAAAACTTTTACTTTTGTGCCCAGTCTCCTGCGGAGCCGCTATTCCCCATGGTCCTTACGGAGTCCCCAGCATCCACTACGGACTACGAGAAATAGAATTATCGGTAAGTAAATTCTTATTATTTATGTTACAGAATTACACTGTAGTACAAGTTAGCAGTAATTAGGCCATCCAGCTTGAACAGAGCTCACTATTTGCTGTCCAGGTGCTCTTTTGGTTCCCTTAGTAATTGCATGGGCAGGTAGTATAAGCTGTTTAGTTTGTTAGTTCTTTGTCCAACGTAGCCAGCAAGGCGTCTATATCAGTCTCCATTCGCCAGTTTTGTCTCTCACAAAATTTTGAATAAATACGTCTGTGTGTGGCAGGCTGGCGCAATGGTAGCAGGAGGTCTGGCAAGGTGGCTATACCAGCAAGATGCCGGCTGTCCTGAAGTTATACAACCGCAGTGTGTTCTCAGTTTCCTCCTACACTGCGGCACAGATGGCACTATTCTCCTGTGGCAAGCGTAGCAAGCTATATCCATGAATGGCCGCTGAGACTACACTGTACATTATATGTATTCCCCTGGACTAATGTGATAAATGCTGTCTTCTATTGCAGGGAATCCTCTTAGTTTACGACATCACCAACCGTTGGTCCTTTGATGGAATTGACCGCTGGATCAAAGAGATAGATGAGGTATACTCTTACAGCTGGGTCTGGGTTATGATGTGACGCTACAGATCAACAGAGAGGAGAATAACTTGTTCAAGTCTTTAGAGATCTTTCTCTGGTAGTCTTTGTATAGCATACAAGTATAACAATAGTAAAAGATTATAGAGGTGGTTTTCCTCAACTGTAATACAGATATTATGATTCTGTGTAGTTAAATATTAATGAAATTTATATGGTCAAATAAAATATTTTTCGGAATTTATATGGTCAAATAAAATCTTAAATTCCTACAAGTTACATAGAAACAGAATTTGACGGCAGATAAGAACCACTTGTCTCATCTATTCGCAGCCCAGTGAACTGTCATTTTAGTTGTAGTGTCTTCAGTTCCGCATTAGTGGAAGTTACAGCCATTTCTCATCTTCTCAGCATGCCCCAGGGGTACCGCGTATACTGGTGGGGAATAGACTACATCTGGCTTTCAAGAGGCAAGTGCCCACAGAGCAGGCCCGAGCGTACGCAGAGAAGAACGGAATGACTTTTTTCGAGGTCAGCCCACTCTGTAACTTTAATGTTACGGAGTCCTTCACAGAACTGTCTCGCATCGTCCTCATGAGGCACGGGATGGAAAAGATCTGGAGGCCAAATAGGGGTGAGTGTCTGCAGTGACAAGTGGTGGCGATATGGTGGGAACGGATTTAGGCAGTGTTTTTGTTGGGTTTTTTTTATAACCTATTGTGGTTAACTGGAAAGATTGGGAAGGGTTTCTGTGAGGCGTGATGGCCGCCTAAGTCTTACTGGAATGTTTGTAATCCTTTCTTTTTCCCCCTCAGTATTCAGCTTGCAAGATCTATGCTGCCGAGCTATTGTGTCCTGCACGCCTGTGCATCTCATCGACAAGCTACCCCTGCCAGTGGCCATCAAAAGCCACCTCAAATCCTTCTCCATGGCCAATGGGATGAACGCTGTGATGATGCATGGACGTTCCTACTCTGTGGCTGGTGGGAGTGGCGGAGCAACGGGAGGGGGTGGGGGAAGCAAAGGAAACAGCCTAAAACGTTCAAAATCCATTCGCCCACCTCAGAGTCCCCCTCAGAACTGCTCAAAAAGCAACTGTAAGATCTCCTAGCACGGGGTGAGGAAGCCGTGGAGCTGCTAGTGGCATTAACAACAGTCAATTGACAGCCAAGTGAGGTGTCCTGTTGGATAAGCTGCTGTGAGAGTCATACAAAATGGCATCTGCATGGACCTAGTTGCCTTTTTTTTTTTTTTTTACTTCTTGACTGGAGTAGATGACCATGGATGAGGGCATCCATCAGCGCCTCACTCAATGTCTGACTTTGTCTACGCCTAACCAATCCTAATTTTTCCAAGGATTCAACATTGCATAACGGACTTTACTCACTACTACTTCCCCCAAGGGCAGACGTGTGCTAAAGGAACTCCCTTACCTCCTCCTTTATTTATAAAGAAGTATATATTAATGGACGCTTCACTTTTTGTTTTTTTTGTTTTGTTTTTTAAGTCGATAAAATATCCGACAATGCAACACTTATGTATTTGGCTGTAAATAATTATTGTTCTTGCATACCCTTATAGCAGGGTCCAAACAGCATTTTACTAATGTTCTGGAATATACTGCATTGCCTCAGTCATATTTAGGTTTAATCGTAGACTCAATGTTAACAGGTGTGTGTAAAATATATATGTATATTAATAACGCACTCCCTATAGTAAAGGATATGGATGTTCGAAATCACTGAGGAGTTCATGTAAACCTTGTGTTGTGGGCAGAGTGTTGCATAGGTAAATGAAATCCAAGATGGCTTCTATTACCCATATACTTTACAGTAGGGAGTGCAGTGTTCAATAGGAAATCTTGTGTATTATGAGGAACAATGAAGTGATATTAGAACTCACTGTTTATACACTGTATTTACAGGTGTTTATAGCATCACTTTTGTGTTATATAGTAATAACTCACACCAGTGATCCGAGGCTCTATGTTGAACCTACTCTTCCTCTTTGGGCACAAAATGGCCTCCCAGCAGAGCTCAAAATGGCATCCTGACCACATTGCTGGAGAAAGCATGATTTTGGGACCATGTCAAAAAAAAAAAAAAAAAATCTACCTCAGTATTTTTGGATCATTTTTTTATTTTTATTTTGTCTTTTACAAAAAATAAAAATATAAATTTCTGAAGTGCGACTGCCATTTTCATTTAATATTTCACACACCCTGTTGATTTTGTGACTACCTCTCCCCACTGTAAAGCACATTGTTAGACACCAGACGGTGTGAATCTTGGCAACTCAGCAATAACTTTGATACCGTTTGTAATCTGATCCTCTAGCACTGAACATGGGAACACGGATAGTTCTTCCTTTGATAGGAATATTGGTGTGCACGTCGAAAAATGGAGTTATAAATCAGGTTACAGGGTGATAACATGGAGGTGCTTATCTGTTTCTCTACCTAGCTACGCCTCACATTTATTTAGTAATTAGTACATCAATACTGCGGCCTGTCTATGACGCATGTTGCTGACAAAAGGACCAGTATAGCAACAGTTGAGAAATCAGGCTTTTACTTGGTGTTACCCTTCCACCGTCACCTTACCCACCTGTCAGCCATAATTATCAAACTGAAACTATGAATTTGGTTATTAGTTGTTTCTTGATAAAAATTGCTATGTTGCTTGGAGTAACCGCCAAAACATATGTATAATTTGTATATGCCAAAATCCAGTGATTAATGTTATAGTCTCTAATGAATGGGTATCCATGCCCTGTTCTGTGACTCAGGACCTGAATGAAAGTGCAGACTGTTCATTTGTGAATAGATGAAGCATACACCATTAAAGTGTGCCTGTTACACATGGCGGAAGCTGCCATTTTGTAAGAGGGATCCATCCACTTGTATGCAGGGATGTTGCAGATTACTAGCCAAGTGATAGTACAGCCTGGGTTCTGAATGTCTAGATAAGTGATCATTGGGAATCTAGCAGATATTGCATCAATCTTACAAAATGGCCGTCTCCACTGGTTTACCCATGTGACATAAACTTTCATCTATATTTATAGACTTTTTCCTCATCTCTAACATTCTCGGGATATTTGTGTCTCTCTTATGAAAAAGCTGCTATATAGAATCGCAAATCTACATGTTAAGCGTTTTCAATGACTGATGTTTATGTTTTAGAATTATTCAAGTGCTCCAATCATTGTTGACACTTTATCGTTCAATATTATAAAACTACCTATGTGACTGTCCTCTTACTGTTGCATTTTGCTTTATTTTATTTTTTTAACTGCCTCCCAATTTTGTGGAATTTTTTTGGACTGTTTAGGAGTTTATTAAAGGTGTTCTGTTGGGGGAGGGGTGGTAGGAATTTATTGGTCATTTTTGTTTCTTTACATTTTTAAGTGTCTGGTCATGTATACTTACAACAGTATTTGAAAACACTAAAAGATACATGCATGATCCTTCAGTAAAATGAGCAGGTTACCCCTCTTGTCCCTTTCTTTTTGTCTTTACTTCCTGCACCACCTCTATACTTAAAGGGGTATCCAGACTCTAGGTTGACATGAGTTTTTCACTTTTTTTTTTTCTTCATTTTTTGAACTTTTTCATATTTTACGATCCACGTGGACTACAGTTGGGAACGGCAACCCGTGCCGAGCGCAGCGGTAGCGAAGCAAGGCACCTTGCCCGAAGCATGGCGAGCCATGTGGGGGGACACGGTGCAGTAATTGGGGTTCCCCATCACTTTATGAAGAAAACACCAAAAAAACACTCATGTTGACCTTTTTCCGTGTCGACCTAATGTGTGTTGACCTAGACACTGTTGACCCCGAGTCCTATACCCACTCAAAGGGATAGGGGGGAACACATCAAGTGGGTTATTGGTACCTGAAGGATGCGGTTACTGCCTGATTCTGACCTCATGACATACCTGTTTTTTTTTTTGTTTTTTTTTTGTGTTTTGGGGTTCAATTCAATTTGCTGACAGTTGAATAGCGCCGGGAATTAGCTCACGTCTCTATTCAATTCTGCTCATGTTAAGTCGGCGAATGCCCATTCTCCCAGACTTAACAGGTTGATTTGTCGGGAGAACGGGCATTCTCCGACTTAACTGCCCGGTGCGATGCAGATTCCCGACAGAATCAGCTTCGCGCCGGCCGCGCGCTACCACTGTTGTCGGATATCTGCTCTCACCCCCCCCAGGGGTGCGAGTGGAATTCCCGACCATTAAGTGTCATATGGCGCTGTATTGAGTAGCGCCGGGAGCTAATTCCCGGCGCTATTCAACTGTCAGCAAATTGAATTGACACCTTTTTTTTTTTTTTTTAACCACCATGTTGGAAAGTATACAATTTTTATTTTAATGAGTGTGTCCACTGTTAACAGGTTTAGGCAGCCTGTGCCTCTCTAGTGGTTGTGGAAGTACAAGTCCTAACATGCCTGGCCAACCAGAGACTGGAGACTCCCTGAGGGCTACATCTGATCTATATGTATTGGAGATTTGGTGTATATAAGTTTCATTGAGCAAACAGGCAGGAAATGAGGTTGTGTCAGGATGGTTTTCTCTGTTCTTTTAGAAATCCATGCTTCAAGCATTCCTGTCTGAATGGTTTGCTTTCGGCTGAACTCGCCAACTGTGAAATCCTGAAATAATTATTTTTTTTCTAAATAAATTAAAATTCCTTTAGTAAAATGTAAGTTTTTGTGTATTTTGTACATTTCATTTGGACACACGCACATACACATGCTGTTGCTTTAGTATGTGGTCAGTGTACAAGGTCGAGAAACTACTGAAATAATAGACAACTGTGAGTACATGAGAATTGCAAAGTATACTGAAATTAGAATTACATAGAGCTGATTCCTGAATGTGTTAGGGAGCTACCTTCCGCCATCCTTAGTGCTATGTATAAAATTCTGGTTATGTTCAATTGCCTACCATGACAGAAGAACAGGAGTACACCACTTTGAGAATGGAGATTGGGGGAATATTTGGTGTGAGCGGCAGGAAGGCAGTGTCGGTGTGTCAGCAAGAGTATTTGGTGTGTGAGCGACAGGAAGGCAGTGCCGGGGGTGTGAGTGATAGGAAGGCAGTGCCGGGGGTGTGAGTGATAGGAAGGCAGTGCCGGGGGTGTGAGCGATAGGAAGGCAGTGCCGGGGGTGTGAGCGACAGGAAGGCAGTGTCTGTGTGGGAGCGACAAGAAGGCAGTGCTGGTGGGGAAGTGAGAGTATTTGGTGTGCGCGACAGGAAGGCAGTGTCTGTGTGTGAGCGACAGGAAGGCAGTGCCGGTGTGGAAGTGAGAGTATTTGGTGTGAGCGCCAGGAAGGCAGTGCCAGTGTGTGAGTGACAGGAAGGCAGTGCCTGTGTGGAAGCAAGAGTATTTGGTGTGAGCATCAGGAAGGCAGTTACCGGTGTGTGAGTGACAGGAAGGCAGTGCCGGTGTGGAAGTGAGTATTTGGTGTGAGTGACAGGAAGCAGTGCCGTGGTGGAAGTGAGAGTATTTGGTGTGAGCGTCAGGAAAGGCAGTGTCGGTATGAGTGACAGGAAGGCAGTGCCAGGGTGGAAGTGAGAGTATTTGGTGTGAGTGACAGGAAGCAGTGCCGTGGTGGAATTGAGTATTTGGTGTGAGTGACCGTAAGGCAGTGCCGGTGTGGAAGTGAGAGTATTTGTTGTGATTGACAGGAAGGCAGTATCTGTGTGTGAGCGTCAGGAAGGCAGTGCCAGTGTGTGAGTGACAGGAAGGCAGTGTCGGTGTGTGAGTGACAGGAAGGCAGTGCCGGTGTGGAAGTGAGAGTATTTGGTGTGAGCGTCAGGAAGGCAGTGTCAGTGTGTGAGCGACAGGAAGGCAGTGCCGGTGTGGAAGTGAGAGTATTTGGTGTGAGCGTCAGGAAGGCAGGGTCTGTGTGGAAGTAAGAGCATTTGGTGTGAGTGACAGGAAGGCAGTGTTGGTGTGAGAGCGTCAGGAAGGCAGTGTTGGTGTGAGAGCGTCAGGAAGGCAGTGTCGGTGTCTGAGCGTCAGGAAGGCAGTGTCTGTGTCTGAGCGTCAGGAAGGCAGTGTCGGTGTGGAGGTGAGAGTATTTGTTGTGAGTGACAGGAAGGCAGTGTTGGTGTGAGAGCGTCAGGAAGGCAGTGTTGGTGTGAGAGCGTCAGGAAGGCAGTGTTGGTGTGAGAGCGTCAGGAAGGCAGTGTCGGTGTCTGAGCGTCAGGAAGGCTGTGTCTGTGTCTGAGCGTCAGGAAGGCAGTGTCGGTGTGGAGGTGAGAGTATTTGGTGTGAGTGCCAGGAAGGCAGTGCCAGTGTGTGAGTGACAGGAAGGCAGTGCCTGTGTGGAAGCAAGAGTATTTGGTGTGAGCATCAGGAAGGCAGTTACCGGTGTGTGAGTGACAGGAAGGCAGTGCTGGTGTGGAAGTGAGTATTTGGTGTGAGTGACAGGAAGCAGTGCTGGTGTGGAAGTGCGAGTATTTGGTGTAAGTGGCAGGAAAGGCAGTGCCAGTGTGTGAGTGACAGGAAGGCAGTGCCAGTGTGGAAGTGAGAGCATTTGGTGTGAGTGACAGGAAGGCAGTGTTGGTGTGAGAGCGTCAGGAAGGCAGTGTTGGTGTGAGAGCGTCAGGAAGGCAGTGTCGGTGTGTGAGCGTCAGGAAGGCAGTGTCTGTGTGTGAGCGACAGGAAGGCAGTGCCGGTGTGGAAGTGAGAGTATTTGGTGTGAGCGCCAGGAAGGCAGTGCCAGTGTGTGTGACAGGAAGGCAGTGCCTGTGTGGAAGCAAGAGTATTTGGTGTGAGCATCAGGAAGGCAGTTACCGGTGTGTGAGTGACAGGAAGGCAGTGCCGGTGTGGAAGTGAGTATTTGGTGTGAGTGACAGGAAGCAGTGCCGTGGTGGAAGTGAGAGTATTTGGTGTGAGCGTCAGGAAGGCAGTGTCGGTATGAGTGACAGGAAGACAGTGCCGGGGTGGAAGTGAAAGTATTTGGTGTGAGTGACAGGAAGCAGTGCCGTGGTGGAATTGAGTATTTGGTGTGAGTTGCAGGAAGGCACTGCCGGTGTGTGAGTGACCGTAAGGCAGTGCCGGTGTGGAAGTGAGTATCTGTGTGTGAGCGTCAGGAAGGCAGTATCTGTGTGTGTGAGCGTCAGGAAGGCAGGGCCAGTGTGTGAGTGACAGGAAGGCAGTGTTGGTGTGTGAGTGACAGGAAGGCAGTGCCGGTGTGGAAGTGAGTATTTGGTGTGAGTGTCAGGTAGCAGTGCTGGTGTGGAAGTGCGAGTATTTGGTGTGAGTGGCAGGAAAGGCAGTGCCAGTGTGTGAGTGACAGGAAGGCAGTGCCAGTGTGGAAGTGAGTATTTGGTGTGAGGGACAGGAAGGCAATGTCGGTGTGTCAGTGCACTGCAGGGATAGGCACTTTTTGGAACCCCTGTCCCTTTCCGTGCCAGTTGATGCATTCACCCGATGTGATCGTGTTCTGCAATGCAATTCTGGGCGGTAATATCTCACCCAGATTGCATTGCAAACACTATTATTGATAAATATGCAAACCATTGTTAGGGGCACATCTCTATTCAGTGCTCCGGCAAAACCAATGCCAAGCCAGAGCAAATCTGTGCGGGCCGTGTTCTGTTAGCTCAGTAAATACACTAAATGTTGGCACTCACTTAATTCTGATAGTTGCCCATACATTGATCACTAAACCTATTGTCTCTGATATCTACACTGGTGAGCAGTTTTTTTTTTTTTATATGGAATTAGGAAGAGAACTAATACAATATATACATTATTGGCCTGAACAGAAATAACGAGATTTATGGTAAGAACTTACCGTAGTTAAATCTTTTTGCGAGGTACACTGAGCTCCACAAGGATTAACATCGGGGTGTAGAGTAGGATCTTAATCCCAGGCACCAACAGGCTCAAAGCTTTGACTGTTCCCAAGATGCACAGCATCGCCTCCTCTATAACCCCGCCTCCGTGCACAGGAGCTCAGTTTTGTTAACCAGCCCAATGCAGTAGCAGGTACCAGAGACGACAATTGCTCGTAGTCAATTACACCACACACTCACCACGGGAGAGGGTGTCAGCGGCTATGCCATACCAACCCAAAGAAGCTAAGTGCGTCGGGTTGGGCGCCTTGTGGAGCCCAGTGTACCTCACAGAAAGAGATTTAACAACGGTAAGTTCTTACCATAAATCTCGTTTTCTGCTGCGGGGTCCACTGGGCTCCACCAGGATTAACATCGGGGATGTCCTAAAGCAGTTCCTTATGGGAGGGGACGCACTGTAGCGGGGACAAGAACCCGACATCCAAAGGGGAAGCATCCTGTGAGGTGGAAGTATCAAAGGCATAGAACCTTATAAACGTGTTCCCTGAGGACCACGTAGCTGCCTTGCACAATTGTTCAAGGATTGCACCACGGTGGGCCGCCCAAGAAGGTCCAACAGACCGAGTAGAATGGGCTTTGATTGTAGCAGGAGCTGGACGACCAGCCTGTACATAAGCATGTGCAATCACCATTCTAATCCATCTGGACAGGGTCTGCTTGGAAGCAGGCCAGCCACGTTTGTGAAAACCAAACCGTACAAACAGAGAATCATATTTCCTAACGGAGGAAGTTCTCTTCACAGAGATATGGAGAGCCTGTACCACATCCAAAGACCGTTCTTTGGGAGACAATTCAGGAGAATTAAAGGCCGGAACCACAATCTCCTGGTTAAGGTGGAAGACACCACCTTGAGTAAATAACCCGGGCGCGTTCCAAGTACCGCCTGGTCACGGTGAAAAATCAAATGGGGGGACTTACAGGATAAGGCACCCAAGTCCGAGACCCTCCTAGCTGAAGCAATAGCCAGCAAAAACAGCACCTTAAGTGAGAGCCACTTAAGGTCAGCAGAGGCAAGAGGTTCAAATGGATACTCTTGCAAGGCCTCCATTACCACCGAAAGATCCCAAGGGGCCACAGGAGGTACATAAGGAGGCTGAATCCGCAACACGCCCTGAGTGAATGTATGAACATCCGGAAGGGTAGCAATCTTTCTCTGAAACCAAACTGACAAGGCAGAAATGTGAACCTTGAGGTAGGCCAGACGCAGGCCTAAGTCCAGGCCCTTTTGTAGGAAGGCCAACAGTTTGGCCGTGCTAAACTTGAAAACGTCATGATTGTGAGACGCACACCGATTAAAGTAAGCATTCCAGACCCTATGGTAAATCTGAGCAGAAGCCGGCTTACGGGCCTTCAACATAGTTTGAATGACCACCTCAAAAAATCCCTTGGCCCTCAGGACGGAAGCCTCAAGAGCCATGCCGTCAAAGCCAGATGGGCTAAATCCCGGTAAACACAAGGGCCCTGAACAAGGAGGTCTGGTCGTTGTGGAAGTAGAAGGGGACGATCTAGCGAGAGGCCCTGAAGACTGGAGAACCAGTGCCGTCTGGACACGCTGGAGTGATCAGAAGTAGGTTTCCTCCTTCTTGCTTGAACTTCTGTATTACTCTGGGAAGGGATGTGACACCGGAGGGCACACATACGGCAGCCGAAAGTTCCATGGAATTGACAGAGCATCCACGAACGCTGCTTCGGGATCCCTTGTCCTTGCTCTGAAGACCGCAACCTCGTGATTGTGTCGAGACACCATCAGGTCCACATCTGGAAGGCCCCACTTGTCCACGAGAAGTTGAAACTGGATGGAGGCTCCATTCTCTGGCATGTACGTCCTGACGACTGAGAAAGTCCGCTTCCCAGTTAAGGACCCCCGGAATGAACACTGCGAATATGGCCGGCAGATGGCGTTCTGCCCACTGAAGAATCTGTGATACTTCCCTCATTGCCATGCGGCTTCGAGTGCCGCCTTGATGATTTATGTACGCCACCGTGGTGACGTCCGATTGTACTTGAACAGGCCTGTTCTGTATTAGATGCTGGGCCATTGTCAATGCATTGAACACTGCCCGCAGTTCCAGAATATTTATCGGGAGTAGAGACTGCTCCTTGGTCCACCGACCCTGAAGAGAGTGTTGTTCCAACACCGCTCCCCAACCTCTCAGACTGGCATCTGTCGTCAGAAGGACCCAGTTGGATATCCAGAAGGGACGGCCCAGGCTCAATCGTTGGTCCTGAAGCCACCAGCTCAGTGACAGGCGGACCTCCGGAGACAAGGAGATCATGTGAGAACTGATCCGGTGAGGCAGGCCGTCCCACTTGGTCAGAACTAACTTCTGTAGAGGGTGAGAATGGAATTGAAAACCGACACCATGAGACCTAGTACTTGCATTGCAAGCATTTCATTCCTTTGACGCAGGGAAGGTTAGCGAGGCTCCCTTATCAGTGAAGGGAGCCTCCTCAACCTTCTAGGTGTTGTATCAGAAATATTCAACACATTTCTAATAGCCTCTACCATTAACAGCACTTGTGCAAGAGAAGCCGCCCACCCAAACATATCCCCATCACTGTATGCAGTGTCAGAATCGGTGCAAGAATACGTGTTTGGGAACATGTAGTGGGGGGCCCTGAGGCGACAGAACTGGGCCAGACTGTCATAGAGTCCTGTAAAGCCTGAGGTGCAAATCCAGCCTGTGGAGCTCTATTATATTTCTTAGAAATCACAGTTTCGATAGAGGAAAAATACTCAGGTTCCCTTGCTGTTAACTGTGCTAAACCAGTGCTAGGGTGATCCCATTCCATGTAATCAGGATGAGAGGATAAATCCTCCGCAGCATATGACACAGTGTCCCTGGACATAGCTAAAGGTGACCACAAACACTATACACACACACACGATTACAGACAGAGTTTCACCCCCAAGAATGGCAAGAGAAACACAGAGATTGGAGCCACCCACACACAGCGCTTTTATTTAAAGGGAGACCCTTTATCAGCGCTGACTGTGCACCTTAATAGGATACAGTCGTTTTGCAGCCTCTCCCCCCCCCCCCCCCCTTCTACAACCCCCTGGTACCGTGAGAGATAGCTGGAGTTGCTGTGGAGAGATCTGCTTCCCCTGATCAGCGCTGTGCAGGCAGGAAAATGGCGCTGAACGCTGCTGGGTCCGCTCTGAGGAGAAGCTCCGCAACTGAAATGACGCTGTCTTCCCGCTCACCATGGATTATACTGCCTGAGGATTAACTACTGGCTGAGTTCCGCGGACCCCGACAGACTTCTGAACCAGTGTAGGGGGTAAGCTCTGGCCCAGGGCGCCACTCACAGTGCCGCTGAGCCTTCCCAGGTGTGCAGTTAATACTGCGCTCCCATACCCGCTGCCGCTATCTTCACACCGGCCCCCCGCTTGCTAGGGGGGTCGGTGACTTACTCGCCACAATCTTCAGCTCTGTAAGGGGGTGGCGGCATGCTGCCAGGGCGAGCGATCCCCTGTGGCTGGGAGCGATCTATCCCCTCAGGAGCTCAGTGTCCTGTCAGCGGAGTAAGTGTCTCAGACCCTGCAGGACAGACACTACTCCCCCCCTCAGTCCCACGTTGCAGGGAGGCTGTTGCCAGCAGCCTCCCTGTAAAATAAAAACCCCTAAAACAAAGTTTTACTAGAGAAGCTCTGGAGAGCTCCCCTAGCTGTGACCGGCTCCTCCAGGCACATTTTCTAAACTGAGTCTGGTAGGAGGGGCATAGAGGGAGGAGCCAGCCCACACTCTCAAACTCTTAAAGTGCCAATGGCTCCTGGTGGCTCCTGGTGTACACCATGGTACTAATGCGGACCCCAGCATCCTCTAGGACGTAAGAGAAACTTGTTTAACCACCTTCTTACGTTTAAACCTATTCAGCTTTTTAGAGACAGGCTCAGGATCATCAGACACCTGAAGAATGAGCCTAATTGCCTCAATCAGATCAGGGACATCCACCAATGACTTCCCTTCCCCATCAGAAACATCTGAGTCCGTGTCTGTGGGATCAGTATACGCACCATCCTCCTCAGAGGACGTGTCTGGGGTAACAGTGGATTCGGAGGAGGAAATGGCCCTTTAGAAGACGACTTAGTCTTAGGCGGGCGAGACTGACACTTAGATTTTATTCAGTGACCGGTTCAAATGCTGCAATTGAGTGGAGATTTGATCTGCCCATGGCGGATTAATAGCAGGGACCATAAACTGCTGCAATGGCACAGGTGGTCCCACAGGGGGCGCCAGTTTAGTTACAAGCATGTTTAATAGCGTGGAAAAGGTAGCCCAAGGTGGGTCATTTGTTGCCACCGGTGCTACGGACCCACTGGGGGGTAAGGAACCCCAAAAACCTGAACTCTCTGCTGCCAAATTTTTCTCCAAGACGTCTGCAGCATCATCACCACGCAGTGTGGAAGAAGCCCCAGCTCCGTTACCTCTTGTAGCTGACATAATAGAAAGAACAATATTGGGCAACCTGGTACAATTCGTAGCAGCGATATACCTAGCAAGAACCCCCCATGAAGTGTGACTGTGGCAGCATAATTACCGGGAATCCAAGAGATATATAGGGTGACTATAAATCACAAGTAAAAATACGCAGGAAGTATATCTTGTGAAAAAAATCCTATATTATACAGAAAACCTGATACACTTAGCCCCCACAGGTTATGGAATATAGGAATAGCACGCTGAGTGAAATACCCAATAAGGCAGCCACGCAGCAGCTACATGCACACACACATATATAGTAGAGATGAGCGGGTTCGGTTTCTCTGAATCCGAACCCGCCCGAACTTCATGTTTTTTTTCACGGGTCCGAGCGACTCGGATCTTCCCGCCTTGCTCGGTTAACCCGAGCGCGCCCGAACGTCATCATGACGCTGTCGGATTCTCGCGAGGCTCGGATTCTATCGCGAGACTCGGATTCTATATAAGGAGCCGCGCGTCGCCGCCATTTTCACACGTGCATTGAGATTGATAGGGAGAGGACGTGGCTGGCGTCCTCTCCATTTAGATTAGGGTTGAGAGAGAGAGAGAGAGATTGACCTGAGGCTGTGATACTGTAGAAGAGAGTGCAGAGTTTAGTGACTGACGACCACAGTGACCACCAGACAGTGCAGTTGTTTGTTTTATTTAATATATCCGTTCTCTGCCTGAAAAAAAACGATACACACAGTGACTCAGTCACATACCATATCTGTGTGCACTGCTCAGCCCAGTGTGCTGCATCAATGTATATATATATCTGACTGTGCTCAGCTCACACAGCTTATAATTGTGGGGGAGACTGGGGAGCACTGCAGTGCCAGTTATAGGTTATAGCAGGAGCCAGGAGTACATAATATTATATTAAAATTAAACAGTGCACACTTTTGCTGCAGGAGTGCCACTGCCAGTGTGACTAGTGACCAGTGACCTGACCACCAGTATATATAATATTAGTAGTATACTATCTCTTTATCAACCAGTCTATATTAGCAGCAGACACAGTACAGTGCGGTAGTTCACGGCTGTGGCTACCTCTGTGTCGGCACTCGGCAGCCCGTCCATAATTGTATATACCACCTAACCGTGGTTTTTTTTTCTTTCTTTATAGTCATACTAGTTACGAGTATACTATCTCTTTATCAACCAGTCTATATTAGCAGCAGACACAGTACAGTGCGGTAGTTCACGGCTGTGGCTACCTCTGTGTCGGCACTCGGCAGCCCGTCCATAATTGTATATACCACCTAACCGTGGTTTTTTTTTCTTTCTTTATACATACATACTAGTTACGAGTATACTATCTCTTTATCAACCAGTCTATATTAGCAGCAGACACAGTACAGTGCGGTAGTTCACGGCTGTGGCTACCTCTGTGTCGGCACTCGGCAGCCCGTCCATAATTGTATATACCACCTAACCGTGGTTTTTTTTTCTTTCTTTATACATACATACTAGTTACGAGTATACTATCTCTTTATCAACCAGTCTATATATTAGCAGCAGACACAGTACAGTGCGGTAGTTCACGGCTGTGGCTACCTCTGTGTCGGCACTCGGCAGCCCGTCCATAATTGTATATACCACCTAACCGTGGTTTTTTTTTCTTTCTTTATACATACTAGTTACGAGTATACTATCTCTTTATCAACCAGTCTATATATTAGCAGCAGACACAGTACAGTGCGGTAGTTCACGGCTGTGGCTACCTCTGTGTCGGCACTCGGCAGCCCGTCCATAATTGTATATACCACCTAACCGTGGTTTTTTTTTCTTTCTTTATACATACATACTAGTTACGAGTATACTATCTCTTTATCAACCAGTCTATATATTAGCAGCAGACACAGTACAGTGCGGTAGTTCACGGCTGTGGCTACCTCTGTGTCGGCACTCGGCAGCCCGTCCATAATTGTATATACCACCTAACCGTGGTTTTTTTTTCTTTCTTTATAGTCATACTAGTTACGAGTATACTATCTCTTTATCAACCAGTCTATATTAGCAGCAGACACAGTACAGTGCGGTAGTTCACGGCTGTGGCTACCTCTGTGTCGGCACTCGGCAGCCCGTCCATAATTGTATATACCACCTAACCGTGGTTTTTTTTTCTTTCTTTATACATACATACTAGTTACGAGTATACTATCTCTTTATCAACCAGTCTATATTAGCAGCAGACACAGTACAGTGCGGTAGTTCACGGCTGTGGCTACCTCTGTGTCGGCACTCGGCAGCCCGTCCATAATTGTATATACCACCTAACCGTGGTTTTTTTTTCTTTCTTTATACATACATACTAGTTACGAGTATACTATCTCTTTATCAACCAGTCTATATATTAGCAGCAGACACAGTACAGTGCGGTAGTTCACGGCTGTGGCTACCTCTGTGTCGGCACTCGGCAGCCCGTCCATAATTGTATATACCACCTAACCGTGGTTTTTTTTTCTTCTTTATACATACATACTACTACGACATCTCTTTATCAACCAGTCTATATTAGCAGCAGACACAGTACAGTACGGTAGTTCACGGCTGTGGCTACCTCTGTGTCTGCACTCGGCAGGCAGTCCGTCCATAATTGTATACCACCTAACCGTGGTTTTTTTTTCTTTCTTCTTTATACATACATAGTTACATAGACATCTCTTTATCAACCAGTCTATATTAGCAGCAGACACAGTACAGTACGGTAGTTCACGGCTGTGGCTACCTCTGTGTCTGCACTCGGCAGGCAGTCCGTCCATAATTGTATACCACCTAACCGTGGTTTTTTTTTCTTTCTTCTTTATACATACATAGTTACATAGACATCTCTTTATCAACCAGTCTATATTAGCAGCAGACACAGTACAGTACGGTAGTTCACGGCTGTGGCTACCTCTGTGTCTGCACTCGGCAGGCAGTCCATAATTGTATACTAGTATCCATCTCCATTGTTTACCTGAGGTGCCTTTTAGTTGTGCCTATTAAAATATGGAGAACAAAAATGTTGAGGTTCCAAAATTAGGGAAAGATCAAGATCCACTTCCACCTCGTGCTGAAGCTGCTGCCACTAGTCATGGCCGAGACGATGAAATGCCAGCAACGTCGTCTGCCAAGGCCGATGCCCAATGTCATAGTACAGAGCATGTCAAATCCAAAACACCAAATATCAGAAAAAAAAGGACTCCAAAACCTAAAATAAAATTGTCGGAGGAGAAGCGTAAACTTGCCAATATGCCATTTACGACACGGAGTGGCAAGGAACGGCTGAGGCCCTGGCCTATGTTCATGGCTAGTGGTTCAGCTTCACATGAGGATGGAAGCACTCAGCCTCTCGCTAGAAAAATGAAAAGACTCAAGCTGGCAAAAGCAGCACAGCAAAGAACTGTGCATTCTTCGAAATCCCAAATCCACAAGGAGAGTCCAATTGTGTCGGTTGCGATGCCTGACCTTCCCAACACTGGACGTGAAGAGCATGCGCCTTCCACCATTTGCACGCCCCCTGCAAGTGCTGGAAGGAGCACCCGCAGTCCAGTTCCTGATAGTCAGATTGAAGATGTCAGTGTTGAAGTACACCAGGATGAGGAGGATATGGGTGTTGCTGGCGCTGGGGAGGAAATTGACCAGGAGGATTCTGATGGTGAGGTGGTTTGTTTAAGTCAGGCACCCGGGGAGACACCTGTTGTCCGTGGGAGGAATATGGCCGTTGACATGCCAGGTGAAAATACCCAAAAAATCAGCTCTTCGGTGTGGAGGTATTTCACCAGAAATGCGGACAACAGGTGTCAAGCCGTGTGTTCCCTTTGTCAAGCTGTAATAAGTAGGGGTAAGGACGTTAACCACCTCGGAACATCCTCCCTTATACGTCACCTGCAGCGCATTCATAATAAGTCAGTGACAAGTTCAAAAACTTTGGGTGACAGCGGAAGCAGTCCACTGACCAGTAAATCCCTTCCTCTTGTAACCAAGCTCACGCAAACCACCCCACCAACTCCCTCAGTGTCAATTTCCTCCTTCCCCAGGAATGCCAATAGTCCTGCAGGCCATGTCACTGGCAATTCTGACGATTCCTCTCCTGCCTGGGATTCCTCCGATGCATCCTTGCGTGTAACGCCTACTGCTGCTGGCGCTGCTGTTGTTGCTGCTGGGAGTCGATGGTCATCCCAGAGGGGAAGTCGTAAGCCCACTTGTACTACTTCCAGTAAGCAATTGACTGTTCAACAGTCCTTTGCGAGGAAGATGAAATATCACAGCAGTCATCCTGCTGCAAAGCGGATAACTGAGGCCTTGACAACTATGTTGGTGTTAGACGTGCGTCCGGTATCCGCCGTTAGTTCACAGGGAACTAGACAATTTATTGAGGCAGTGTGCCCCCGTTACCAAATACCATCTAGGTTCCACTTCTCTAGGCAGGCGATACCGAGAATGTACACGGACGTCAGAAAAAGACTCACCAGTGTCCTAAAAAATGCAGTTGTACCCAATGTCCACTTAACCACGGACATGTGGACAAGTGGAGCAGGGCAGGGTCAGGACTATATGACTGTGACAGCCCACTGGGTAGATGTATGGACTCCCGCCGCAAGAACAGCAGCGGCGGCACCAGTAGCAGCATCTCGCAAACGCCAACTCTTTCCTAGGCAGGCTACGCTTTGTATCACCGCTTTCCAGAATACGCACACAGCTGAAAACCTCTTACGGCAACTGAGGAAGATCATCGCGGAATGGCTTACCCCAATTGGACTCTCCTGTGGATTTGTGGCATCGGACAACGCCAGCAATATTGTGTGTGCATTAAATATGGGCAAATTCCAGCACGTCCCATGTTTTGCACATACCTTGAATTTGGTGGTGCAGAATTTTTTAAAAAACGACAGGGGCGTGCAAGAGATGCGGTCGGTGGCCAGAAGAATTGCGGGACACTTTCGGCGTACAGGCACCACGTACAGAAGACTGGAGCACCACCAAAAACTACTGAACCTGCCCTGCCATCATCTGAAGCAAGAAGTGGTAACGAGGTGGAATTCAACCCTCTATATGCTTCAGAGGTTGGAGGAGCAGCAAAAGGCCATTCAAGCCTATACAATTGAGCACGATATAGTAGGTGGAATGCATCTGTCTCAGGCGCAGTGGAGAATGATTTCAACGTTGTGCAAGGTTCTGATGCCCTTTGAACTTGCCACACGTGAAGTCAGTTCAGACACTGCCAGCCTGAGTCAGGTCATTCCCCTCATCAGGCTTTTGCAGAAGAAGCTGGAGACATTGAAGGAGGAGCTAACACGGAGCGATTCCGCTAGGCATGTGGGACTTGTGGATGGAGCCCTTAATTCGCTTAACAAGGATTCACGGGTGGTCAATCTGTTGAAATCAGAGCACTACATTTTGGCCACCGTGCTCGATCCTAGATTTAAAGCCTACCTTGGATCTCTCTTTCCGGCAGACACAAGTCTGCTGGGGTTGAAAGACCTGCTGGTGACAAAATTGTCAAGTCAAGCGGAACGCGACCTGTCAACATCTCCTCCTTCACATTCTCCCGCAACTGGGGGTGCGAGGAAAAGGCTCAGAATTCCGAGCCCACCCGCTGGCGGTGATGCAGGGCAGTCTGGAGCGACTGCTGATGCTGACATCTGGTCCGGACTGAAGGACCTGACAACGATTACGGACATGTCGTCTACTGTCACTGCATATGATTCTCTCAACATTGATAGAATGGTGGAGGATTATATGAGTGACCGCATCCAAGTAGGCACGTCACACAGTCCGTACTTATACTGGCAGGAAAAAGAGGCAATTTGGAGGCCCTTGCACAAACTGGCTTTATTCTACCTAAGTTGCCCTCCCACAAGTGTGTACTCCGAAAGAGTGTTTAGTGCCGCCGCTCACCTTGTCAGCAATCGGCGTACGAGGTTACATCCAGAAAATGTGGAGAAGATGATGTTCATTAAAATGAATTATAATCAATTCCTCCGCGGAGACATTGACCAGCAGCAATTGCCTCCACAAAGTACACAGGGAGCTGAGATGGTGGATTCCAGTGGGGACGAATTGATAATCTGTGAGGAGGGGGATGTACACGGTGATATATCGGAGGGTGATGATGAGGTGGACATCTTGCCTCTGTAGAGCCAGTTTGTGCAAGGAGAGATTAATTGCTTCTTTTTTTGGGGGGGTCCAAACCAACCCGTCATATCAGTCACAGTCGTGTGGCAGACCCTGTCACTGAAATGATGGGTTGGTTAAAGTGTGCATGTCCTGTTTTGTTTATACAACATAAGGGTGGGTGGGAGGGCCCAAGGACAATTCCATCTTGCACCTCTTTTTTCTTTTCTTTTTCTTTGCATCATGTGCTGATTGGGGAGGGTTTTTTGGAAGGGACATCCTGCGTGACACTGCAGTGCCACTCCTAAATGGGCCCGGTGTTTGTGTCGGCCACTAGGGTCGCTAATCTTACTCACACAGTCAGCTACCTCATTGCGCCTCTTTTTTTCTTTGCGTCATGTGCTGTTTGGGGAGGGTTTTTTGGAAGGGACATCCTGCGTGACACTGCAGTGCCACTCCTAGATGGGCCCGGTGTTTGTGTCGGCCACTAGGGTCGCTAATCTTACTCACACAGCTACCTCATTGCGCCTCTTTTTTTCTTTGCGTCATGTGCTGTTTGGGGAGGGGTTTTTGGAAGGGACATCCTGCGTGACATTGCAGTGCCACTCCTAGATGGGCCCGGTGTTTGTGTCGGCCACTAGGGTCGCTAATCTTACTCACACAGCTACCTCATTGCGCCTCTTTTTTTCTTTGCGTCATGTGCTGTTTGGGCAGAGCCGTCTTAACAGCAGTGTAGGCCCCTGGGCACAGCAATGCACTGGGGCCCCTACCCAACCATCAGCAGTAGGGGTGGGGGGTGCTATCAGTGGCAGCTTTGATGTCCCGTGAGGGGTAGGGGTGTTCTATCTTTCGCTCAGCATTTAGGACCTGGAGCAATAATTTCTGATAATTGCTCCTTTACTGCACAGATGGGGCGGGAGAGAGAACACTAAACTGTAGAAGGGGATATTGTGCTGAATGAAGGGGATCTGGTACATGACTTCCAGGGTGTTAGGGGGTGTTTAATACACAGGGGAGGGGTGGATAGTGGAGTGGGCTTAATATTCATCATAGTTCAGGAGCCAGAGCAATCCACCAACAAAAATTTAAAACTGCACATTAGGCGTGTGGAGCTAGAGCAGGGACCAGTTGCTTGAAGGCTGATATCTCTGGTTCTGGGCATAGTAGAGGCAAGCTGCCAGTGTCCACTGAAAGGGGAGAGTCCCAGCTTTTGGAGTATACCCTCAGAAAAACTCTAAGTCAGACAGAACCCGAGATATCTGGCTGGGAAGAACAATTAACAGGCTTGGATGGGGACCACTGCTTTGAAGTCGGATATCTCTGGTTCCCTAAGGCCGATTTTCAAAAATCTGGTACCCCTGGAAAGAGGGGACCCTCAGCTATCAGCCTAGGGCCCTTTTACTCCTGGGGCCCTTGGGCAAGAGCCCATTGAGCCCATACGAAAAGACGGCCCTGTGTTTGGGGAGGGTTTTTTGGAAGGGCCATCCTGCGTGACACTGCAGTGCCACTCCTAGATGGGCCCGGTGTTTGTGTCGGCCACTAGGGTCGCTAATCTTACTCACACAGCTACCTCATTGCGCCTCTTTTTTTCTTTGCGTCATGTGCTGTTTGGGGAGGGTTTTTTGGAAGGGACATCCTGTCTGACACTGCAGTGCCACTCCTAGATGGGCCCGGTGTTTGTGTCGGCCACTAGGGTCGCTTATCTTACTCACACAGCGACCTCGGTGCAAATTTTAGGACTAAAAATAATATTGTGAGGTGTGAGGTATTCAGAATAGACTGAAAATGAGTGTAAATTATGGTTTTTGAGGTTAATAATACTTTGGGATCAAAATGACCCCCAAATTCTATGATTTAAGCTGTTTTTTAGTGTTTTTTGAAAAAAACACCCGAATCCAAAACACACCCGAATCCGACAAAAAAAATTCGGTGAGGTTTTGCCAAAACGCGTTCGAACCCAAAACACGGCCGCGGAACCGAACCCAAAACCAAAACACAAAACCCGAAAAATTTCAGGCGCTCATCTCTAATATATAGTCACAAGCGTACCATGCAGAAATGATGCACCATAAAACTGCACTTGACTAGCAATACAAAGTAATACTCAGTAAAGCTATATGTGTCAACAATAGATATAACAAAGCACAGTAGATACTGGATGTATATCACAGGGCGTTTGTACCACACAACCCTGAATGTATGCACTCTTTCTTAACTAACACTGGGGGTCATTTCAAGTTGATCGTAGCTGTGCAAAATTTTGCACAGCTACGATCATCTTTCCTGACATGCGGGGGGACGTCTACCACGGGGCTAGTCCGCCCCGCATGTCAGTCCGGCCCCCCTTGCAGAAGTGCAAAGGCATCGCACAACGGCGATGCCTTCGCACTGCAGGAGTAACTCCCGGCCAGCGCAGCTTTAGCGAGCTGGCCGGGAGCTACTCCTCACTCCCTGGCCCGCAGCGGCTGCGTATGACATCACGCAACCGCTGCAGCCCTCCCCCCGTTCGGTCTGGCCACGCCTGCTTTGGCCGGACCGCGCCTACGAAACGGCGGCCAAACGCCGCCGTTTCACCCCCTCCCGCCCATCAATCGCCTCTGCCTGTCAATCAGGCAGAGGCGATCGCTATCCTGCTACTCCCTATGGCACCTGCGCAGACGCACTATGGCACCTGCGCATGCGCAGCATGGACCCGTTCGCTCTGCTGCGTTAAAACGCAGGGAGCGAATGGGTCGGAATGACCCTCACTGTCCCAGTGACAGGTAGAATACTTAAGTGTCCTGTAAAATGCACAGCGCTGGTGATCAGGCGGCTTTATAGAGGAGGATTTGCCCCAACAGTCCCAGGAACAGCGCAACTACGTTTGTGATGGCTGCTGACAGGGAGTGAGGGAGAGATATGCAGCTCCAGGGCGGGAGCATTCACAGAAATGGCGCCCTGGGGCTGGGGGAGGGGCTAGAGGTTAGGCCTTCTCCCCCTGCTGGCATCCCCACCGGGCGATCTGGGCTCTGAAAACGGGGCTTTTAGAGAGTAAAAACCCCCATACCTGTGCCCAATGTCCCTGGTGGCTAGCGGAGCGGCTGCCCAATAACAGTGTCCACGCTAGCGCGGCCACGGGCGCGCCGGATCACGGTACAGAGCGGCCAAAAAGACCCCATACCTCCCCCGTACCTGCGGCCACGCGATCCTGGAGGACAGCGGCGTGTGTGTGACTGGCGTTAGAAAGACACCGGAGCCTCCGCTGCAGTGACCCGGCAACCAGGGCGCGGGAGTATACAGCGCCGCTGGGGGTGATGAAGCTGCAGCACATAAAGTCTATGTGACTTTACATGCTGCAGCCCTTGAAGTCTTTAAAAGTATTCTTCTTTTCTTCAAATAAAGCTGTCAAATGAGCTGCAAAAGGCATCCCCCTGTTGATTACCTGCTTACTGCATGGCACCAACTTACAAACTGAGTTCCTGTGCACGGAGGCGGGGTTATAGAGGAGGCGGCGCTGTGCATCATGGGAACAGTGAAAGCTTTGAGCCTGTTGGTGCCTTGGATCAAGATCCTACTTCACCCCGATGTTAATCCTTGTGGAGCCCAGTGTACCCCGCAGCAGAAATTATGTTAAATCTTTGATCTAACCTAGTGGTTCTCAAACTGTGTGCCGCGGGACACTTGCAGGGGTGCCTCAGGTTGGTGGTCCAGGACCAATTCAAACCATTTATTGTCAATGTAATAGGTAAAACTTGTGGCTGCCAATCATAAAATATGTGGACAAACAAGCAGATCTTGTTCCTCACCACATAATTGAACCTTAAGGGCCTTATACACGGCCCGATTTGGGGAGAGATGTGTGCTGAGCCGCTCAGCACACATCTCTCCCCCTGCTTAGCACAGCGCGATGTGTGCTGAGCGTGCGGGGGGAGACAGGGGGGCTGCTCATTTCACCCAGCGGGTGAAATGAGCGACCTGCTAGATTGAGCCTGCGCATTGTCGAAGTCAAAAATATTACATAAAAAGAACATACAAACTACACACATTATGAGTCGCTATACTTGCAAATACGTGCAGCGAGCACAGCAATATATGGTAACACACGCATTTACACGGACATGCCACAGAGATGGATTTGACACTTATTTCATACAGTACATAATTATAATAATATCAAGCGCCAGACAGCATGATTATTTAAAATTATATAATGAAGTAATGTCATGCATGTGTATTATTTGAACGAAACCAGATACACCTGTCATATTTGGTATTAAAGCAAGCAGATTAATGTGTAGATTCATTTGATACTTGTTATTAAGTTGTAGGACATTGCAACAAATAATTATGATTAAATGTATAAAAGCTAAAATCACTTTTATTAGAACAATAGATATTCCAAACAGGTAGTGGACAGGAAGCTCCTTCCAGCCCCTTTGGACATCCCCAAGGCTGAACCTGTTCAGCATATACAAAGAGACTAGTGACTCATCATGAATGAGTGAGTCCCCTCCCCCAGAAACTAGATAACACATTGCTGATCACACAGGAGGTCAGTTGCTGATCGGTCCCAGACGATGATGGAGTTCTTGCATGATTTTACAGAGAGAGAGAGAGAGAGTCATATGGAGGGACAAAGTTATATGAGAAAGATATGGTAATTGTATCGCTGTCCTGTAACTGTATGTTTTAACTGCTTACTGTGTGAGTGTAACCATGTAACTATAGGTATACTGTACTTTGTAATATACTGAATCCATATCCTTTTAATAACAAATATATACATCAATGAGCTTTGGAACTCAGATAATGTGTGGATGTATTGTTTTCTCTTATGGGATGCAGTGTTTTGCGATGTACAGCGCACTTTTATCGTATATGGTAATAAGATACGCCTGGCGTCTGCATTATATATTAGAGTGGGCATTTTAAATATTTGTGAGAAAGCAATTTGGCATTCACAGATGAGGGCTCTTACGGGATATCAGGGTCTTAATGATGCACTGTACATTACAAACGCGTCTGTAATCGACCGGCTCCGATGGACGCATCGCGACGCTGATTAAAATAACATCCACGTGTATTGTTGTAATATCAGTAAGCCAATGATATTAAATTTCAAGGGACAATGCGTTTCTCATAATATTTAAGATGCTAAAATGTATTTTTATTGTTGCAAAACAAAGTTCAAATAAGTCATATTGTGTTTGATTCAGATTGGATTGTTTATCTGTTAAGTAGGTAAAAGTACATTTAAAAGTTGCTGCATAGCCTTGATATAGTTTTTTTTTAACTCAGGCCTAAAATAACTTCTGGTGCTTGTATAATGTGTGATTTCTTGATGTGACAAAGGAAGCCGCATGGTCTGTCCTCCATTTTGGACTAACCACATGGCCTGTCCACCATTTTGTGTAAACCTCATGCATGTGGAAGGGGGAGGAGCAGTGGCCATTTTAGGGAGGTCATTTTCTAAATAGCTGATTTTCAGTCTGCTCAGAATAATCAGTTTCCTTGGTCACATCAAACAACATTTATGAGTTACCAATGCATTTATTTAACCCATGCCATAGTCAATTACAAATAGTTTCAATTGGGCCTAGTGAGAGTAAATGATAAGATAAATGCTTGGTTTGGGGTAAAAAAAATTGCACATAGATAGAAAAAGGAAAGAAAGGGTTTTGGGGTTTTTTTTCTTTCTCTTTTTACTTCCAAGACTTGTAGAATCTGCTTGCTATAGGATAGCCATTGAAATGCAAATTAACCTGTGTAACTGCTTTTTTTTTAGCAGTGGAAAAGCAAATAGCTTTGATATGCAAATAAGAGGTAAGGTGTCTCATAGGAGACCAGTGAATGGTACATATATATAATATTATTATAATTATGTGTATATTTATATCAGTGTATGTTCTGCAAGATAGCTATCCAATCTGAATCATATCATTTAAATTATTGATTATTGCTAGAGTCATTATAGATCTGTGTGAAATAGGATACATATGTTGCTATATAAGTAAATTTTAAATAACAGTATTTTAGGGAAGTAAGCGTAAAGACACAAACGCAGGTCTGCATAAAAGTTTATACAGAACAAGTTGTGTCTAGTGGGCAATAGTAATTAGTATTGTTCACATTTATAGAGCTGTGTGATTTGTTTTATTGCGGACGCAGGGTTTTGTACACGTGTCTCGGACAAAGTACAGGACTGCGCACGCAGCGTAAGAGACACGCACGGTCGCATGTTTACGCAAAGTGCGTAAGAATGCGGGCGCTAAGTACAAATTATACAATAGTGTCGTTTAGTTCAAAGGTGGGATAGTAGACATTTAATTCAATAGCACAAAACTATCAGATTTCAAAAGCAGGTTACTCTAAATTTACTTTAAAACTGTATTACCTCTGGGGTAAAGCTGCCTATCTGAATGAATTGAAATTTTCTCTAACGTCCTAGTGGATGCTGGGGACTCCGTAAGGACCATGGGGAATAGACGGGCTCCGCAGGAGACAGGGCACTCTAAGAAAGAATTAGGTCTACTGGTGTGCACTAGCTCCTCCCTCTATGTCCCTCCTCCAGACCTCAGGTAGAATCTGTGCCCGGACAGAGCTGGGTGCACTTTAGTGAGCTCTCCTGAGCTTGCTAATAAGAAAGTATTTTGTTAGGTTTTTTATTTTCAGAGAGATCTGCTGGCAACAGACTCTCTGCTACGTGGGACTGAGGGGAGAGAAGCAAACCTACTAACTGCGGATAGGTCGTGCTTCTTAGGCTACTGGACACCATTAGCTCCAGAGGGATCGAACACAGGAGCTCACCCTTGGTCGTCCGATCCCGGAGCCGCGCCGCCGTCCCCCTCGCAGAGCCAGAAGCAAGAAGCCGGCGAGAGAAGAAGACGTCAAAAGCGGCGGCAGAAGACTCCAGTCTTCATATGAGGTAGCGCACAGCACTGCAGCTGTGCGCCATTGCTCCCACATTAACCCGCACACTACGGTCACTGTAGGGTGCAGGGCGCAGGGGGGGGGGGGGGGGCACCCTGGGTAACAATTAAGTGCCTCTGGCATAAAAAAAGCATATATACAGTTGGGCACTGTATATATGCATGAGCCCCCGCCATTATTTTGCACAAAATCGCGGGACAGAAGCCCGCCGCTGAGGGGGCGGGGCTTCTTCCTCAGCACTCACCAGCGCCATTTTCTCTCCACAGCTCCGCTGAGAGGAAGCTCCCCAGGTTCTCCCCTGCAGAATCACGGTAGAAAGAGGGTAAAAAGAGAGGGGGGGCACATAAATTTAGCGCAAAATCACTAATACAGCAGCTACTGGGTAAACACTAAGTTACTGTTTAATTCCTGGGTTATATAGCGCTGAGGTGTGTGCTGGCATACTCTCTCTCTCTGTCTCTCCAAAAGGCCTTGTGGGGGGTCTGTCCTCAAATAGAGCATCCCCTGTGTGTGTGGTGTGTCGGTACGATTGTGTCGACATGTTTGACGAGGAAGGCTATGTGGAAGCAGAGCAGGTGCAGATGAATGTGGGGTCGCCGCCGATGGCGCTGACACCTGATTGGATGGATATGTGGAAGGTGTTAAATGATAATGTAAACTCCTTTCATAAAAGGTTGGATAAAGCTGAAGCCTTGGGACAGTCAGGGTCTCAACCCATGCCTGATCCTACAGCGCAGAGGCCGTCAGGGTCTCAGAAGCGCCCACTATCCCAGATTGTTGACACAGATATCGACACGGATTCTGACTCCAGTGTTGATGGCGATGATGCAAAGTTGCAGCCTAAAATGGCTAAAGCCATCCGCTACATGATTATAGCTATGAAGGATGTATTGCACATTTCAGAGGTAAACCCTGTCCCTGACAAGAGGGTTTATATGTTTGGGGGAAAAAAGGCAAGAAGTGACTTTTCCCCCTTCACATGAGTTATGTGAAAAAGCTTGGGATTCTCCTGATAGGAAAGTGCAGATTTCCAAACGATTACTTATGGCGTATCCTTTCCCGCCAACGGACAGGTTACGCTGGGAATCCTCCCCTAGGGTAGACAAAGCTTTGACACGCTTATCTAAGAAGGTGGCCCTGCCGTCACAGGATACGGCCTCCCTAAAGGATCCTGCGGATAGGAAGCAGGAAGGTATCCTGTAGTCCATTTATACACATTCAAGTACCCTACTGAGGCCGGCAATTGCGTCGGCCTGGATGTGTAGTGCTGTAGCAGCATGGACAGATACCCTGTCTGAGGAACTTGATACCTTGGACAAGGATACTATATTACTGACCCTGGGGCATATAAGAGACGCTGTCCTATATATGAGGGATGCCCAGAGAGACATTTGCCTACTGGGCTCTAGAATAAATGCAATGTCAATTTCTGCCAGAAGGGTCCTGTGGACTCGACAATGGACAGGTGATGCCGACTCAAAAAAGCACATGGAGGTTTTACCTTATAAGGGTGAGGAATTATTTGGGGACGGTCTCTCGGACCTAGTTTCCACAGCTACGGCTGGGAAGTCAAATTTTTTGCCATATATTCTCTCACAACCTAAGAAGGCACCGTATTACCAAATGCAGTCCTTTCGATCGCAAAGAGGCAAGAAAGTCCGAGGTGCGTCTTTTCTTGCCAGAGGCAGGGGTAGAGGAAAGAAGCTGCACAATACAGCTAGTTCCCAGGAACAGAAGTCCTCCCCGGCTTCCACTAAATCCACCGCATGACGCTGGGGCTCCACAGGTGGAGCCAGGAGCGGTGGGGGCGCGTCTCCGAAATTTCAGCCACCAGTGGGTTCGCTCACAGGTGGATCCCTGGGCTATACAGATTGTGTCTCAGGGATACAAGCTGGAATTCGAAATGATGCCCCCTCACCGTTACCTCAAATCGGCCCTGCCAGCTTCCCCCATAGAAAGGGAAGTAGTGTTAGCGGCAATTCACAAATTATATCTCCAGCAGGTGGTGGTACAGGTTCCCCTCCCTCAACAGGGAAGGGGTTACTATTCCACAATGTTTGTGGTTCCGAAACCGGACGGTTCGGTCAGACCCATATTGAATTTAAAATCCCTGAACATTTACCTGAAAAGGTTCAAGTTCAAGATGGAATCGTTCAGGGCGGTTATTGCGAGCCTGGAAGAGGGGGATTTTATGGTGTCTCTGGACATAAAGGATGCTTACCTGCATGTCCCCATTTATCCACCTCATCAGGAGTACCTCAGATTTGTGGTACAGGACTGTCATTACCAATTCCAGACGTTGCCGTTTGGTCTCTCCACGGCACCGAGAATATTTACCAAGGTAATGGCGGAAATGATGGTGCTCCTGCAGAAGCAAGGAGTCACAATTATCCCATACTTGGACGATCTCCTCATAAAGGCGAGGTCCAGAGAGCAGTTGCTGATCAGCGTAGCACACTCTCGGGAGGTGTTACTACAGCACGGCTGGATTCTGAATATTCCGAAGTCGCAGCTGATTCCTACGACGAGACTGCCCTTCCTGGGCATGATTCTGGACACAGACCAGAAGAAGGTGTTTCTCCCGGAGGAGAAGGCCCAGGAGCTTGTGACTCTGGTCAGAGACCTCTTAAAACCAAAACGGGTGTCGGTGCATCAATGCACGCGAGTCCTGGGAAAGATGGTGGCGTCATACGAAGCCATTCCCTTCGGCAGGTTCCATGCGAGGACGTTTCAGTGAGATCTGTTGGACAAGTGGTCCGGATCGCATCTTCAGATGCATCGGCTGATCACCCTATCCCCCAGGGCCAGGGTGTCTCTTCTGTGGTGGCTGCAGAGTGCCCACCTTCTCGAGGGCCGCAGGTTCGGCATACAGGACTGGATCCTGGTGACCACGGATGCAAGCCTCCGAGGGTGGGGGGCAGTCACTCAGGGAAGAAACTTCCAGGGGCTGTGGTCCAGTCAGGAGACTTGTCTGCACATCAATATCCTGGAACTAAGGGCCATATACAATACCCTGAGTCAAGCAGAGCCTCTGCTTCGCAACCAACCGGTGCTGATTCAGTCAGACAACATCACCGCAGTGGCTCATGTAAACCGCCAGGGCGGCACAAGAAGCAGGGTGGCGATGGCAGAAGCCACCAGAATTCTTCGCTGGGCGGAGAATCACGTGCAAGCACTGTCAGCAGTGTTCATTCCGGGACTGGACAACTGGGAAGCAGACTTCCTCAGCAGGCACGACCTCCACCCGGGAGAGTGGGGACTTCATCAAGAAGTCTTCACACAGATTACAAATCGATGGGAACTGCCACAGGTGGACATAATGGCATCCCACCTAAACAAAAAGCTACAAAGGTATTGCGCCAGGTCAAGAGACCCTCAGGCGATAGCTGTGGACGCTCTAGTGACACCGTGGGTGTTCCAGTCGGTTTATGTGTTTCCTCCTCTTCCTCTCATACCCAAGGTGCTGAGAATCGTAAGAAAAAGAGGAGTGAGAACAATACTCATTGTTCCAGATTGGCCAAGAAGGACTTGGTATCCGGAACTGCAAGAAATGCTCACAGAGGACCCATGGCCTCTGCCTCTCAGACAGGATCTGTTGCAACAGGGGCCCTGTCTGTTCCAAGACTTACCGCGGCTGCGTTTGACGGCATGGCGGTTGAACGCCGGATCCTAGCGGAGAAAGGCATTCCGGATGAAGTTATTCCTACGCTGATAAAGGCTAGGAAAGACGTGACAGCAAAACATTATCACCGTATATGGCGAAAATATGTTGCTTGGTGTGAGGCCAGGAAGGCCCCTACAGAGGAATTCCAGCTGGGCCGTTTCCTTCACTTCCTACAGTCGGGAGTGACTATGGGCTTAAAATTAGGGTCCATCAAGGTCCAGATTTCGGCCCTATCCATTTTCTTTCAAAAGGAACTGGCTTCTCTTCCTGAAGTTCAGACGTTTGTAAAGGGAGTGCTGCATATTCAGCCCCCTTTTGTGCCACCAGTGGCACCTTGGGATCTTAACGTGGTGTTGAGTTTCCTGAAATCTCACTGGTTTGAGCCACTTAAGACCGTGGAGTAAAAATATCTCACGTGAAAAGTGGTCATGCTATTGGCCTTAGCTTCGGCTAGGCGTGTGTCAGAATTGGCGGCTTTGTCATGTAAAAGCCCCTATCTGGTTTTCCATATGGACAGGGCAGAATTACGGACTCGTCCGCAATTTCTGCCGAAGGTGGTGTCATCTTTTCTTTTGAACCAACCTATTGTGGTGCCTGCGGCTACTCGTGACTTGGAGGATTCCAAGTTACTAGATGTAGTCAGGGCTTTGAAGATTTATGTAGCCAGAACGGCTGGAGTCAGGAAAACTGACTCGCTGTTTATCCTGTATGCATCCAACAAGCTGGGTGCTCCTGCTTCAAAGCAAACTATTGCTCGCTGGATCTGTAACACGATTCAGCCGGATCATTCTGCGGCTGGATTGCCGCCTCCAAAATCAGTAAAAGCCCATTCCACAAGGAAGGTGGGCTCTTCTTGGGCGGCTGCCCGAGGGGTCTCGGCATTACAGCTTTGCCGAGCAGCTACTTGGTCGGGTTCAAACACTTTTGCAAATTTCTACAAGTTTGATACCCTGGCTGAGGAGGACCTTGTGTTTGCTCATTCGGTGCTGCAGAGTCATCCGCACTCTCCCGCCCGTTTGGGAGCTTTGGTATAATCCCCATGGTCCTTACGGAGTCCCCAGCATCCACTAGGATGTTAGAGAAAATAAGATTTTACTCACCGGTAAATCTATTTCTCGTAGTCCGTAGTGGATGCTGGGCGCCCGTCCCAAGTGCGGACTTCTTCTGCAATACTTGTGTATAGTTAGTGCTTAAATAAGGGTTATGTTATGTTTGCATCAGGTTGTCTGATGCTCTGTTATTGTTCATACTGTTAACTGGGTAAGTGTATCACGAGTTATACGGTGTGATTGGTGTGGCTGGTATGAGTCTTGCCCTGGATTCCAAAATCCTTTCCTTGGACTGTCAGCTCTTCCGGGCACAGTTTCCTTAACTGAGGTCTGGAGGAGGGACATAGAGGGAGGAGCCAGTGCACACCAGTAGACCTAATTCTTTCTTAGAGTGCCCTGTCTCCTGCGGAGCCCGTCTATTCCCCATGGTCCTTACGGAGTCCCCATCATCCACTACGGACTACGAGAAATAGATTTACCGGTGAGTAAATTCTTATTTTCTGTACAGAAAAAAAACAAAGTGTATTTGAGTGAGCGAACGTAGAAGTGAGTGGATATTGAACCCAGGGAATTCGGGATCCCGTAGTGTGGTACATCAAGTAAGTGGAGGCTTGGTGGGTGAGGCGGCTGACTCATGTTAATATAGATTGAAATACGCAAATCGTGAGGAGATTTGCAGAGGAGCATAATAGGGAATTGTGCATTGTGTAGTATTGAAGTAAAAAGGTCTTTTGTTACGCTCCGAGCTGAGGGTCACAGTTTGTACATTGACCCGTGGTTGTACGGCAGATAGGTAACAAGTACCTATACGCTGTGCGATTGGACCGCGCGTTTGTGGGGGCGATACATAGCGCAACTTGATACCCCTTTTACAAGCTTTTTGCGTAGAATCGCGGTATCATTAGCGCTGTATAGAGCATACGCAAGCATGATTTGTGTATAAAAAGTGTATAGGGAGTTTTCGCTGGTCTCTCTCAGGAAAATCTCCAGCGGCAGATATTTACTGGAAAAGGTAAGTCACTCCTAACACTTCCAGTAAATAGAAACCAATAGGGCCTCACTGGGTACGCGGTGTTCACTATTGGAGTGAGTCGTGGTACTCAGCGGAGAATGAGCGAGTGAAAGCGCTAGGTGTCTTTCACCGTCTATTTGCGGTGTGCATTGGGGATTGCGTTTATTGGCAAAAAGTCCGCAATGGGATCCAATTGCACAAGCAGTGGGCGTTTGGTAGCTAGGGTTCAGGCTGAAGAAGAGTTGGGATCGAGAAGGTCAGACTCGGGACCGAGAAGGTCAGAATTGCGACCGAGAGGGTCAGCAAGGTTTATTATGTGTGAAAAATATGGTTCACACACGGAGGCTTTTTGCAATGAATGGTTACGTATGACTGACAAAGATAGGGTACCATTCCCTAAGGTGGGAAGCTTTGAACCAGAGGTATTGCAGAACTTAAGGATAAGGATATGTCTGATAAAATCCAGAAAACAAAGGGTCAGACATACAAAGTGTTTAAACCTGTGGCAGCAAGAGGGGTTGGTGAGTTTTGATCCTAAGGTATTGCAGGTGGTATGTCTAACCAAAGTCATATAAGACAAGAATGGAAATATAAGAACTGTTTGAACTTGTAGCAACAATAAACAAGTAGGAAGGAAAAAAAAAAGAATGCAAGTACACCACCATATGTAGATGTGGAAGCAGTATACAAACGATAGAAAATAATACAAATATGAAAAATATGACTGTAACCTATATATGTACTAATGAATGTTGAAGTTTTATTTAGGAGGAGAAGGTGACCTGATTGTTTTCAGACATTTCTCATGCACCCAGAGGAGTATCCAACTGGTAAAAGAAGAGTAGTAGCCTGTGGGGGAAGTGGCTGAGACCAGTGGAACAGGTAAGTATGGTACCATTCGTGTACATATATAGTAAAACCCAAAAATAAAACAAAAAAATCAAGAAAGTAACGTCAGAAATGGAGAAAAAACCTGTCCGCACATTAGTATTTGCCAGTAGGAAAGCGGACAGAGACAAGGTAACCCCGGGTATTTCTTTCAGTTACCATATAAGAAGTATTCATTCCTAGTAATGCCCCTAGTAAAGATGAGCTTGGAAATGTTTGTTGGACCATGTACAGACCCTTAATATGGGATGAGAAGGATTGAATGAATACTTTGCATGACCTAGAAGCTTGTTAAATTTTTTGTTTTTGTCTCTTGCAGAAATAGAAAACTCTCCATCTGGATAAGATCACTGGTAAACATTAATTCGGCAAATGGGAGATGGCTGTCTCCGTGCAAATGTATGGGCTCAATAAGGCATCGAGTGTCAGGGTGCAGACTTCTTTGCAAAATTGGAAAGGGGAAACAGTAGCTAATCTTAGATAGTGTGCTATTGAACATCACAATAATAGTGCTAGGTGCAGAGAACAACAGGTGGAGAGGTTGAGGATGGTAAGTATACTGGCACATGCAGGAAAGACCCATCAGTCCAAACCCCAGATCCCTAATGGTCAATAATATGTTACACTTGTAGGAAGATTGTAGAAGTAGTTGGACACATAGTCAATATAGATCCCCTAGACAGAAAACACAAGCCACATTATTAAACACATAGACGGGACCAAGGGACATATAGTAAGGAATCATAAGCCATATAGAAAACACAGATTCAGCTAATGGGAAGAACAAAATAAATGCAACATTACCCTTTGACAAAACTTGCTGGGGTTAAGATGGGGCCTCTAAACTTTTGCTTCTTTTTCCTAGCAGAAATGGCCCCTGATTAACTTA